>NC_056729.1:1996886335-1996983835 GCF_019279795.1 Protopterus annectens | reverse complement strand
AGTTTCAGTCCATGCTATGATTCTGGCACCAATTATTTGTTTGGGTCAAACCTTCCTGCAGGATGGCTAAGTCATTTGGGGATTAAATGACTGCTCCTACCTTGCTGTCATCTGCAAACTTAGTAAGCCAGAGCACTTTGGTATTGGCTTTTACTTCACAGAAGTAGATGCCAAACAAGAGAGGACCCACCACCAAACACTGGGGGACTTCAATGGTGACTGGTCTCTTTGTGGAGGTAGCTTCTTCAGTTTGATTTCCTGCATCCTGTCAGCCAGTTGTCAGTCAAGTCAACCAGATTGAGTAAGAATGACCTACCCTTGACAAATCCAAAATGAGATGGGTCCAGTATTTTGAGGCTCCTTTTATGCTTATTGATTAGTTCTATGGTAAGTCTTTCCGTGGATTTGCATAGGAAGCTGGTCAGCCTTGTAGATGTATAATTGCCTTGGTCTGAAGACAGTCACCCCTGACACGTGGGAATGACTGTAGCTGTTATCCACTTGTTTGGTAAAAACCCTGTATGGAGTCTGATGTTGAGCAGTGTTAAGGGAATGGCTAAATTATGTTTCACACTATTTAAGATACATCCAGGGATGTAGTCAGGACACATTTATGCAGCATTTTTTCAGTTTTGATAGCCCTTTCAGGACTTGGTCTTGTGTGATAGCTGGAGACAAATCAGTTTCAGGTATGTCTTTTGGGCTAGACATATATATTTATTTATATGTGTGTGTGTGTGTGTGTGTGTGTGTGTGTGTGTGTGTGTGTGTGTGTGTGTGTGTGTGTGTGTGTGTGTGTGTGTACTCCCACACCGTTGCCAGAAATTGGAACTCTCTTCCCCTATCTGTGTCCACTGCCCCCTCCACATCCATATTCAAAAATTCCCTCAAATCACACCTTCTTAGTACATGGTTATGCCCTTGTATCACATAACCCTACCCATACTACTATTAACTCCCCAAATTCCTCTCTGATCACATGCTGGAGCTCTGATCCCCTGTAGGCTTGGTCATCTGAAAGGGTATTTTTAACTGTAGAATCTTACTTGATAGATTTTCTTTTCTTACCAAAGTATGACTGACATTGTCTTTTTACCCATGTTCTATATCTTTTACCTGGAGTGTTTTTATTAATTCTTGTTATATTACTATGCTCAGCATACATGATGTAACCTGTTTTGTGTATTATGCTGGATGTACTGTATTTGTATAACTTGATGTTGGAGCTTTTCTCCCCGGGCCTCCGCTGAAAATGGACCTGGTCCAGTCGGAATTTCCCAGTTAACAAATGTAAAATAAATAAATAAATTATATATATATATATATATATATAGGGAGAGAGAGAGAGAATAAAGCATTTGCAAAGTGCATGATATACATATTACCAAATGCTGAATGATTACATTCCTATTTTATTAGTGCAATGTTACACTTGGGGTGTGCATGATCTAGATATTAGGAGACCACAGGTATTGTAAGGGACTTGGCCTAAAGATGATAGGGTCTAGTATCTTACTAATGCACCAGTAGTCCAAAAAGGAGCACACCACTTTTCAGCCGTGTGCTGCCTAACAACAATAGCATTCAATGTGCACAAATACCAAACTGACAATATGTATAGCAGCAGTACCATCACAGGAGAATGGTGATATGCTCCATACGAGAATCATATGCACACACAATGTTCATACGAGAATCATATGCACACACAATGTTCCATACGAGAATCATATGCACACACATCAGATCCATAGCAAAGTCATTAACTGAGAAGGAAAAGGGACATCTTTGATACTCCCAAAGGAAACCAGGAGACACTAGAGCACTACTGTGATCATATGCATTGTCAGAAATAATGAGGCAGGGCAATGAGAGCAATCAATAAACACCATATGCCAAGTTCTGCTATTAGATACCCACTCAAACCTACAGCAAATCCACAAACAGGAATATGCCTAACACCAGCAGCATGAGCCAGATTCCAAAACATCAAAGCAGGGATGCTATACTGTCTCTATCATTCTGCCCTTGCTACATTTAAACTGCCCCCCCCCCCCAGATGACAGGGCAGAGTCTGCCAAATTTTATATTTCTGCATGCTGGGGCATAGAATTAAATAGGAAAACTGTTCACCCAGGTAAAATATTGATATTCAAAGATATTATATGCTAATGAACCACATTACCTTGTCTGGGCATAATGTGAAGCTTCCCAAGTACTCAGCAGAATCACGGTTGGATCAAAAATCTTGCAACGGCACAGCCTCCATCTATATAAGGTAGTACAATGTCAGTCAGTCAGTCTGCCTGCACTAACAGTTTTAGCTTACAGCTGACAGCGCTCTGCCATGAGACCACATAGTGTCATAGATCCCTACCACATTGTGGGGAAATTATACTATTAGGGAATACCACCTGTTTTAAAAAAAAGAATGTAATGAGTTGTCTCCTGAAAAGGTTAGGGGATACCTTAACATTATTCAGTGCTGTGCATGAGCAAGGTCACAGGCCCCCTTAATCTCAATAGCTTTTGGAACTAGGAACTGCAGACAGTCTGGCTTTCCACTCGTTATTGAATGTAGTGCCTAATGCCATATATCGGTGGACTTCCACCACACCGAGAAGCCCATTAATTTTAATGGGCATCAGTACTGATTCAGTCTTACACTGGCAAGCATTGCCAATGTACAATGCTGAATTAGTTTGGTGTATAACACCCTATTCTTTGTTTGGACTCAAGTATAGGGCTCTGTCATTCCCCATTCGCATATGCTGATTGGAGAATAGTGGAGCTCTTTTTTGGAATCCACAATAGTGTAACATGATCAATTGGGTGTGTTATGCCATGCCAAAATATGAAATCCTTCTCTGTGTCAGTGATGGCTGCTAGATAGAGCATAGCCTACATGTGCAACACCTCAGTGACAGCTGCTAGGAAAAATATGGCAACACCAGCAATTTCTTGAGTTGCTAAAGTACACTTTGTACTAAGGGTGGCACCAAGTTGATCTACAGCACTACAGGGAGAAAAGACCATCTTTACTTACATGATATGCCCATTGTTAAAAAGTACTGTAACAGAGTAGCAAGTTTCGAGCTGTCAGCTGGGCTACTCAGAATGCAAATTATTTGTAACAAAATCCATGGTGTGCTATCTAAGAAAAAATATCATGGTTAATAAGGCATAATTCATTTTTCTGGAATTTCAAATTATATTATTACATTAGATGCTTAAAGCTATTTACCACATTTTTTACTCTGAGATAAAACACCACACTAATCCATTTTTTAAATTATTCTTAACCAATATTTACCTTATTTTCTATACATCCCAGAAATACATAATTTGCTTTTTAGTATAAATCATGGCATATTTCTGCACACTCATCGATGTGACTGTAGGATACTTACATTTTCCCCTGGATTTAATAAACTCCATGTAGGAATTCTGGAAAGCCTACACGGAGTGTAGTGTGGCCGTGTCTGCGGCTCCCCCTTGGCATCGTGCCTTGCATATTAATGAAGGCACACTACTAAGAGAGAGAGACGTGTACAATGGTAACAGAATCAGTGTAGAGGGTGTGTAACAGTGTCTGAAGATGAGTGCCAGATGGCACTGAAATATCAAAGTAGGTAAAATATCTTTTTTGTGTGTTTGTGCGGCGCACCGCTTAACAATGGACATGTGCCAGACATCTAAACATAGAAACCAGATACTTTTAATTTTAACTTAAAGGTCATGCTTAAGCATAGCTGAGCATGTTTGTGTGGTGTGGCTCTCAGCAATGCTTAAATGTAGCTAAGAGCTGTATAGAAAAGTATAGCCAGAGTCATCAAATCCACATAGCTGAATGGTTAGAGGTGCAGCCATGTATACAATAGGTGCACAGTTCAAATACACAAACAGCCCATTCAGCTTTTACATCTGATAACAATGTTTTATAAATTAATTTTTTATTGTAGTGATACATGTGTTGACATATGTTAACTGTGTTAGTCCAGCTGGGCCAGAAGCCCATTATCAGTGGAGACCAGAGGAGAAAAGATCCAGTTACACACAAGTCTACAATACCTAAAATACACACTCCAAGATAATGAAATTAGAATACATAAGTTCAGGAAATATAGAAGTGCAATACATATACATAATAATAAAGTAGTAGTAATGTGGTTTGCCCTTAGCTAAGCTCTGCTAAGCACTGCTAAGCCAAACTAAGCAGTGCTTAAACATGACCCATTTTAGCAGTACGTAGCAACATGTAGCGCCACTTAGCTGGTTTGGGCACTGCTAAGGAATCCTCATTTAAGCAGTCCTTAGCTGAGCTAAGCTGGTTTGCACACCACGAAGTATTGCCAGTTTAAGCACTGCTCAGCTGAGCTCAGTTGGTTTGCATGGTGCTAAGCAGAGTGCTGCATTTTAAAAAATTACCCAATGGCGGCAAAGGGCAGGAAAACAGCCTTATTTAAGTGCAACAGGTGGGAATACAAGCCAGTATCTGTTGGAGTTTTGGCAGAGACTGTGGCAGGAGTTGGAGAGGATGCACTTCTGAGCACAGCAGTGGAGCATTCAGGATTCCTGGGTCATGGTTGGACTCCTTGTTAAAGACCATGACATCCAGCTGCTGCAGAGCCAGTTCCAGGGATCAGAGTACAGAATGGAGGCCTGCGACCAGCTGGCACATGACTTCACCAGTGCAACTGGTATCTTCCACACACGTGAGCAAGTGCATCACTATTATGATGAACTGAAGCCTAGAAAGAGGGATCTTCTGGACACCTGGGTCCGAGAAGCTCAGGCTGGGAATGCCCCACAAGTATGTAAATATTGTAAGCATTATTTTACCAAATCCTAGTATGAATATGTGATAGACAGGTATGCATAATGGTGTTTTTCTCTCCCCACAGCTGCAGAGGAGAGTGCTCGCAACCTGGAGGCCCATCCAGGGTGTCTGGCTAGGTTGCACCATGAGTGTGGTGAGTATAGGTATATCATGCAATCTATAGTAATATAAATAAAAAAGAGTACAGTAGTAACTGCCAGTAGTTATATTCTGTTTTGAGAGTACTGTAATGAATGTGGTCATAGACCTGGACTGATGTAAGTGAGTAATGCAGGTACAGTTCAATACAGATGAAAGCATGAAACCTGCTAATGTTAAGGAAAGCAATTACAACTGCATTAATAATGTTAAAGAAAGAAACATTTATACTGTATTAATAATGTTAAGGTAATAAAGTACAACTGCATTCATAATGTTAATGAAATATATTCAACTGCATTCATAATTTTAAGGAAATAAAGTTAACCGCAGTCACAATGTTAAGGAAATAAAGTTCAACTGCATTCAGAATTGTTAAGGAAATAAAGTTAATACTGCATACATTGTGGAATATCTGCTGTCTTGCAACATCTGCATTATCTAAACTGTTCATCAATACGGACTGTTAGATGTATACCAATCAATGTTTCATGTCACCCTTAATAAAGCTTTCTTGTGCAAAATGTGTGTATTTTGGATTGCTGGTCAAGAAAGTGAGTATTACAAGAGCTGTGAATTAAACACGGGAATAACACCATGAAGTGACTAAAGGTTAGCTGATAAAGAACCATTGTGCTAAAGTGTAGATGTGGAGCTGTACTGCAAGATAGAGCATTATGATATTTATTCTGCACTAAGATATGAACCTAGAATAGTAATGGCTAAGGTATAATAGTGTGTTTCTCCCAGGATTGTCTTGTGTTAACCATTGCATTTCATCTATATGTATTCCTGAACTTAGTTACATTACGACAAGCAAGTATGGAACTGTAATAGCTTCAGAATGTAAATATACCATCTGCAACTGTATATGGGTCAGGTAGGCAACCCATCACTCCAATATGGTCTGTACACATCACATATATTCCCATCCACAAGGGGTTAAATGTGTACACCTGCATTCCAAGCATTAATACACAGTTCACCTACTATCTCTCTCATGCATGAATCTCATACACTTGTGTTCAAATGTCACTGCAGTCTTGTATGACACTCTACCTCTATTACCAGGTCACAGTTTGTTACCAGGTGAGCTCTAGGCACATATTAGTCAATCAGTACTCAGTAGGGGCTCAATTATTCTGTGTGATAAACACTGGGTGTGGTATACATTTTGTCACAGACAGACTGGGGTTCAAATCCAGGGACAAGTACTACCAAATATTAATAGAAACTATTATATATTGTTAACAGATGTTCTCTCACAGGAATTAAAGATAAATAAATGGCTGTAGTAGCTGTTCAAATGGGTTACTAATTTGTGTGTGCAGATGTTACAGGGTGTTAACAGCATTGCTCAACAAGGTGATAAGACTTCAGTAAATAAAAAGTCAACAAGTACAATACTAATACAAATTATTAAAACATATAAAACTGTTTAATCTTGGTACAGCTGTATGCCTGGTGTGTCTCTGAATTTCTGCTGATAGCCTAACCCCATGCCTGCCAAAGACAGCATCATAAGCTTAAACTCTCTGTAACGTGCAAGATACATGTCTCTCAAGTGTAGCACTTTCACAGACTTTGATCAATGTTGACAAATTACTGGGACACAGATTTAACAGCCATTTGATTTATTTCACTAGCACAGCCACACTACATCAGTCCACAGTACACCTTGGTAGTCACATATGTTCCCCTGACATGTAATAGTCCCTGTAGTTGTGTACCTGTAGATGTTACAGCTTGGCCCATACTGCCCCATGTGGATAGCTTGAGAGGTATGTTGGTACTACAGAAACTATAGGGTACTTGTATACATAAATTCAGGGCAGACCTGTAGAGTATATACGAGTTCTGTTGCAAACAATATAGCCTATACTGGTAGTAACTCTGCATCATAATTTATTATTCTTATATATCGGGTATGGTTTACTTTTAATATATGTTGTTTTCAAAATGTTATGTTAGGCCTTGTGTTTTATAATTGTTTTGTATAACAATGGTTGCATACTAACATACCTTGTTGAATTACCTATGCTGTTGGTATTATGCCTTAACTGTAACTGGCATGCTGCTACAATACTGACTGTTATCCCAATTATTGTTGGGTTCTATATGCTATGCAATGTCATGTTACTGGGTTATGTGATTTGTTCTGGCATGCTGTTACAACTAACCACATGCTCTCTTTATTACTAACCTATAAACTTTGAAAAACCTCAACACCACAGCTGTACTGGGTAGGCCAGTTCCTAGCGATCCGCCTACCCTACTTCAGACCACTGTGGCACCGGGTCCCAGCATGTCTGGGACCCAACCTGGAGCTTTCCCATCCACTGGTCCCTGCACTATGGGTGGAACCACCTCAGGGGATGCCGCCCATCCCCACGGAAGCGGGCACAGAGAGGGAGTGGTCACCCAGCGACAGCTACCAGGAATGGTACACAGGATCTTCCAGCATGGTTTGGATGATCACCTGCACCAGATGGAGGGTAGACTAGCCAACCCAGGGGGGCAGGCTGGCCCCGGTGCCCATCCCCAGCACAGCCACCTTTGGGGCCATGAAGAAGCAGTGGTGACTGCCCATGGGTGGGGATCTCAGTCCCACTGCTACCATCTGGCGGCACTTGGTTCTCCAATTCCACAACACCATCCCCATCCAAGTTGTTTATCCCCCTCATGTGTTATACACTGGCCCTCTCTGCTGTCTTGTCCAACTTACCTCCCCACACGTAACTATATCCCTTCCTCAACATTCCACTCTCTCCTTAAAAAAAAGAAAAAAAAAAAATGGGCATCTGGCCCACAAAAAATATCACCCTATACATAGCTCTCCATTCTGCCCACACCTACACTGCTCATAATCAATTATTACAGCAATTAATCAACAAAGTTATGTCACCCACATCCCTCCCTCTGGGATATGAGGCTCCAAATTCCAAATTGTCCACATCCTGCACAGCTGTTGCTGTAGAGGTAACGGATAGCTATGGCCCTTTCCTACACACATCCTGCACATCCCTACCTGTCTTTCACATTGTTTTTCTCCCTGCTTGCCCCCCATTTCACCACTTTCATTTTGCCCCTTTTTTTTTTTCTTTTTTGGAAATAACGCAGGTTTAAGCAGAGCTAAGTGCCGAGCTCCATCACACAAAGCTGCACAAACCTGCTTTAATCATTTTCTGTCTTTCTAACACTCTTCTGCACAGCAGCAAGATGATCACCCCTGCCAAGTCTCAGACCCAGGACCCTGCCAACTAGAGCATAGTGCATTAGCCTACTAGGCCACTCAGCTCTAAAGTGCTGCAGTTGTTTCCATACAGATATCCTGAGTGCCAATGACACATTGCTTGTACATATAATGGGGAAAATGACAGTGTACTTGGGATTGTGATGCAGACATCAAACCAGTACACAGCCAAATAAATGCTGATGGATGTACATAAGGCCTAGGATATCAGGTAGAGCTGACAACTGCACAGACTGTTGGAATGTCCACAGTTGTGCCACCTACTTTTGGCACAGTTGTCACAAAACCTACTCTGTGTGCTACAGTACTGGCAAGTCAGTACAAATTGAGATTAGAAAATCATGACAGATAGTTCAGTGTCACACGTCATACTCATCCGAACACACATGTTCATGCCAATCCTGTGTAACAGATTTTATGTATGCACATATGTCTTGCAAATATATCTGCTATAATATTGACTTAGTAGCTCAGTTGGGAGGGTGGCCTAATGGTTAAGGTGTTTGCCTTACAAACACAAGGTGCAGAGTTCAAGTCTCCCAAGGGATAATTGGCTAGGCTTAAAATGGCTCACGAGGGCAGTTAGCTTAGTACTAACCTATAAGATTGAGATTAGAAAATCATGACAGATAGTTCAGTGTCACTCATCCGAACACATATGTTCATGCCAATCCTGTGTAACAGATTTTATGTATGCACATATGTCTTGCAAATATATCTGCTATAATATTGACTCAGTAGCTCAATCTGTTACATTCCTAACATGCTTTACATTTTGACACCCGCAGTCCTGGCTTCCATTCCAGTCTGTTGCATGTCAAGTACCTGCTTGTCAATGCAACAAATAACTGACTGATACATGCGATTTTAAGCAGAACCAGATGATGTTACTGTAGTCATTTATAGCATGCTATACATTTTGCCTCTCAGCTCTATATTATATGATCGAAGAGTCAATTCTTCTAGCACATAATAATCGACACATATACAGCGAATGCTGTAAACTGCAAACGGCCACGTCTGAGAATTTTTTTTGCCTACCTGCTGTGATGCTGTAGTCCCCACACCTTGATAATGTCCTTCTCACAGGCCATAAAAAGGGCCTAGGCCTACATGAAGGCCAGAAATATAGCACTGTGTTGCCATGCCATTGGCTAATGAAAATGCAACCCAGCTATTCTGGACACAATTAGCAAGCATGAGCCACAGATTGGTGCACAGGAATCACCTGTTCATGAGCATTACCTACAAAGGGCAAGCTGCTGCCTATGGTGCACAGGTCTATGACTTTGTTTATGAAGACAGATTGCACTAGCCTAGCATTATATGACAGGATTTCTACACATAAAGGAGTACAGCACTATACCAGGTATGTAATAGAATTCCCCATGTAATGGGCCACAGATGGGGATGCAGTCATGGGAAATAGGGATTACAACACTAAGGTCTGTATTACATACTGTGGAATAACATGTTGCTGTTAGTCAGCTGTCCAGCACCTACTGGCTTCCCTTTTGGCTCTGTCTGCTGTGACATAGATCACAGCTCTGGCCTCTGAGTCCCCCCAGCAATGGTCAGTTCATGTACAAATGCTACTGGATTGCATAGTAGACAATAGTGGCAGTAAATACTGGTGGATACAGCTGGCATATCACATGATTTACTGTTGTCTGCTCCTCTCAGTCTGTGAATGTCACACAGGCATAGTTCAAACACTGTCCAGGTGTCCCTAACTGTTCCTGACATACTCTGGATAGATCACTGTGTACTCCACACCTGTATTTAATCACCTGAGAGCTATGGCTAGCATAACTGTTGACCCCCTACAGCAGGATAGCAGGTTATAGCCAGTAGTACTGGGTGGACACAGGCTCCACCTCAGCAACAGAGCATAGATATTGAGCATGCAATGTAAGGGAATGAATACAGTATCTGATATTAATGTATCACAGCTGTTTTCTGAGGTGTCTGGTGTGTGACAGCCAGATTCCCCACAGTCTGGAAACAACCATTACATATTGCCAGCTATTTTCCAGGCATCCAAATTTGTCTGGCAGAGGGGTCACATATATCAGGCATATGTACACATTCTTCAAACATCTGTGTACTGTGGCTCATTGGACACCTACAAGGAGGATACCCTACAGCACATTTGCAGTGCTGTCTGGCATTGTGTCACACAGCTGTTGCTGTACTGTCCACATACACCTGTAGCACCATTCACCTATTTCAGTGTTGGTGGCTGTATGACATGGTATTGGAACGTCGCCCATTGGGACACACCACAGTAGATGACAGTGATGGGTGCAGACACATAACAACACAGTCCATCACAGCACACAGGGCCATAATTGGTATACAAAGGATCATACAAGGTTACTAGGCTATTGGCCCTGAAGCCCTCATAAGCCAAGCCCAGACTTTAGCCCATGTGTACGCAATTCAGCACCCAATGCCCCTGTCCAACAGGGACACAGGTGGTATCCCAAGGGTGTATGTCCTATTAACCATCCAGTTATCCAGGTTTTGCTTGAAAAGGTGTAAAGACGTACTCTGCCTGCTGTGGACATAGTGTCCATTCCACAGGTGGGTGAGTGTGTGGGGAACACATCTGACCCACCACCAAGTCCTGTTGATGTCACAGACCAGGTTGAGGACATGTGTGTGGGTTACTAGAGTGGAGCTTGACTTGCAGTTGTGCAGTAGTCCCATCAAGGCAGAGTCTATGATCATTGGTATGCCAGACAGAGGTCACTTCTGAGGAGTCTTTATGAAACTGGGTGGAGGAATGGGCTTATAGCCTATCTGTATATGGTAGATGTTTGAGGCCCTTGTATTCCATTGTGAGGAACTTCTGTGATCTCCACAGCTGCTGCATGTGCTTTGTGAGGGACATGATGAAAGGGGCATTATACTCAACAATGGGCCTTATTGGGGGAATTACAGGGATGTTATGAACCCCATGTCCCTGGATGACATGCCCTTACATATGAGTTGGGCCATATAGAAGTCTTTCCTTACAACAGAAGCAACATGGTGGTCAAATGTCATGTTGCTATCAGCCTGTGTGCACAAATCACTCTTGACTGATTGCATTCTTAGGATATTGTTAGTACTGTCATAATTTAGTTATTATTTATTTATTCCATTTTACATTTGTTCACTGGAATAGTCCAACAGTATACATGTTCATTTTCAGTGGAGGCCTGGGGAGAAAATCTCCAAAGTTACAAACAGATAAAGGCAAGCAAGTTACAGTATATGCACAAACATATTGTATTAACATACAAGTTAACGTCTCACATTTCAAGCCTATGAAGAATACAGTTTATATTCAGAAATATATACAAATATGTTACAGTTTCTCTTATCAAACCTATAGGTGCAGCTTATATACAGAGTATCTACAAAGATGTTACAGTTTCTCTTTTCAAACCGTTTAGTGTAAGAGGTTAGTCGCTCTGAATAAACAATTGCAGGGATATGGGAGCAGATAAGGCCTTATAACCAGTGAGTTTTAAAATACTGGGTTAGATTTTTTTGAACTGATTAAGGGAGGGGTTCAGAGTAAGGTCAGATGGGAGCAAATTCCAGGTTTTGCCTACTGATATGTAATAATATGTGGGGACATCACTCTCCCCAAAGGGGATGATGCTGCATTTCATGGTATGCAGTCTGGGGCCATGTGTCTGGCACCAGTTATGTGTCTGCGTGAGACCCTCTTGGCAGATGTTCGCATCACTAGGGAATGTGGTGACAGTACCCAGCATGCATTCTTCTGCATACATGGTTGGCCATAGCCCACTGGTTGTCCTCTACACCTCAAAAGGTTAAATCACACATAACAGTGGCCCAAACACAGAACACTAGGTTACACTGCTAGTTATGGGTCTTCTGCTTGAGGTAGCTTTCCCTATGCGGACTAGATGGGTTCTGTCAGTGTACCAGTGTGCTACCCATCTGTTAACATATGGACTGATGCCTAGTTAGGAATGTATCTCTGTTATGTGAAAAGTCTTTGACCAGGTCAAGGTAGGCAGTGTGCACTGTCACCCCCTCATTCATGGCGTTGGTGACTGTGTCAGAACTCAACCAAATGTAACAGACATGATCTTCCCTTGACAAAGCCTAACTGTTCATGATCGAGTGTGTGGAGGTTGCCAATGTCCTTGTTAATGAGGTTCATTATAAACTGTTCCATGGCCTTGCAGATCAGGCTGGTTAGGCTGATGGGTCTATAATGTGCAGGATTGGTGGACTCCCCACCTTAGTGTAAAGGGGTGACAGTGGGTGTCCTCCACTCGGCTGGACGAAGGCAGAATTCAGGATTTGGTTGAATACAATGCCTTCTGGTGCTGCAAGGTCATCCTTGGAGTCATGTAGGATGCATCCTATGATGTGCTCAGCTCCCATGTTGGCTGTATACCTTGACTATGAGATGGTAGTGATGACCTGTTTCCTTCATATAAGGGGAAGGGGGCAGGTACTGGGGATGTCCTGATGTACTAATGGGGGGACTGGGGGTGAAGCTTACAGGCATCAAGTATGCTACACCTACAGCACTTGTATATCTGGTTTCCTTGACCACCACTGCTGAGCAGATCTGAGTGCTTCCTTTCATGTTGTAGATATATGTGAATAAGGAGATATGATTGTCTGTAGTGGATGTCACCAATGTGGGCTCAGGGTTTGCTTTGCAGAATTCCAGTAGTGCTCTTATTTGCTTGTGTAGGCTAAGGAGACATTGCTTCAAATTGGACATCTGTACCTTGCTTGTCTCGGACAGTGGTATGTCATCCCTGTTATAGACACTATTTATTGCAGATGTCTACCACACAGGTTTAAGTATCCATGCAGAAGATGATGTAGTCCTGTCGGGCATACCTGACACCATGCATGTATACAAATGCATGGATAGCACTTTTGTGTATTTTTGGATATTGGTGGCAGTTCCTACAGAGGGGGTGGGGGCTGCAAAGCTGTTTATACAATCTCTCAGGAGTCTGTAGTCAACTATGGAGTTGTTTGCGTGTCTGACCCTATATAGATGGGTATTGTGGGAGATAGTGACTGCAAACATGACCACTTTATGGTTGGTTTGACCACGGAGGATGATACTGTAGGGATGCTGCCTTGGTTACCCATTTTGTTTAACATCAACTCCAACAGACCTTCACCTCATGTGGGGGTAGCACCTAGCTGCTCCAAGGTGTTTGCATTTCCACTGTTGATGGATCTCTGGGCATTTGTGTACTGGCATGAGTACGTCCTACAATGTATGTTTGAGTAGTTAAAGTCACCCAGAATCAGGGTACAGGCTCAAAAGCTGATAGAGTTGATCAGGTCCACATAGGTAGAATGGGCTTCCTGGTCACATGTGTGGGCTGGTAGCTACCCATGCTTTGAATATGTGTCTTTGCAATGGTTAACTGCCCCTGCAGTGTCCCCTGTTTGAACAGCCTGGAGATGTGTATGTCTTTCATATATAGTGAAACCCCACATCCCATGACTTTACTGCCCACACCTTGGGATATGACTGTATGATAGGATGGCTGACCATGTAAGGCTGAGGTGCTCTCTGCAGCTTTGAACCATGTGTCTGTGACTGCACAGATGTCAGCATTTTCCAGGGCTAAGACTGCTTGCAATGAGCACAGATTCATGTTTATACTCCTAGCATTTAGCAACATGGGCTTCAGTTTGTGATGTGCTAACAGTTGTAAGTTGATAGTGTTAACCTCACCACTTTTCCTAATAAAGGCACTATGGGGCCGGCAAGAACCATTTCCAGATGCCTGAAGGCCAGTTGAGACAAATGGAGGCCTTCTCTGACAAAGCATTGTGGTATGTTGATCATATCATCCCAGGCTGTCAGGACTGGATCCCCCTGGGATAGCACCTGAAACCAAGCCAATTGTTAAGGTCAATCAATTCTTGATTGTATTGCGGCATCATTCTGGGTGACAGCAGAATGCTGCATAAGGCTAGGGACATACCTGCCTGGGACACATAATCCATGTGCTCAGTCATGTCTCACTGCATATAGTCCAGGGAGGTATGTCTCTGGTCAGGCACGCCAACATGGACTATGACAGACTCATAACAGTACCTGTGGTTGAGAGACAGCAGTGCGTATGTGATATGTCAGATTCTGGCATCTGCAAGACAAGTAACTGTGACCTTCCCCATATACAGCCTGGTGAGAGGCACATTTTTATGTCTCAAAATGGAGTCACCTATGACTAATATGCTTGACTACTGGTGACACCTTTATGGCTGTCAGTCACAGGTGTATGGCTATGCATGGTATGTGCTGTGGAGGGCTGTGGAGTTCACATGTGTCTTTGCTTTGGAGGTCTCCTTTGTTTGTGGATGTGTTTGCTGGGGACCTCCACATATGTGGATGTGTGTGTTATGTAGGTGTGGGTGGTGTGTGATGTGTACAGATTGTGTTGACAACCTGTTTGGTGCTAGATATGGGGGCTTGAGAGGGTGATAGCATGGACTGTAGGTTCCTATTGTCATTGCATCTCTCACAAATTGTTTTCCTTGGTGTTTATAGATGGTTGTCCATGTACATGAGACAGTTGCTACACTGTGCTAGGATGCCCATATCAACCAGACTGGCAGAGAAAACTGTAGTACATTGTCAAGCCATATTTTCCAGAATCAGAGGGAGGAAGGCCAGTTAGACCTAAGGGGTGGGCTTACAGCTCAGGTGTTTAAAGAAAAGTAGGAGGCTGACACTACTGCATACAATGTAGACAAGCTGTAATAGGTGCAACCAAAAAGATGGAGTTGAACAGCTTACAGAACATGCAGCAAGTAGCAGGAAACAGCAAGATCAGGCGGGTAATGCATGATGTATTGCCACTATATTGCTGATAGCGACATACTTACTGTGGTGATTGATGGCAGGGTATCATGTAGGAGTTAGAGAAGGATTGTGCTGACAAATGTGGATGTGTAGGATGTGCACGTAATGCAGAGCAATGTATGTGGTCCCTTCTTCTTGTCTTTCAGGAGTGATGTACAGACATAGGAAAGTACCATTTTCAGCAGCAGAGAATGATGCCATACTTGACGGACTGAGACCCCATCACCAGATCCTGCTGTCAAGGAGTTGCCATAATCAGCAACAATGCACTGCACTGTGGGCAGACCTTGTGGCATCTGTAATTCACGTCGAGCTACAGGAAAGGAGCTATGAGCAGGTCCGACACTGGGCCACAGATATGATAAATAATGCACAGCAAAGGGCTGCAGCTGTGGCCAGGGTTCCGCCACCAGCTCGCAAAGATCCATCACTCTATATGTCATGGAGGTGGGTGGCGCAGCTTCCACAGTGGAGGAGTGTCCAGGTAAGCCTCCTGTGGTCATCACTGTAATACTGTAGCAGTCATAGTGGCATCCTCTGCATACCTGTACATGGATGTCAGATCAATGTGCATTTGGGGGGGTTTGTAATGCACATGTGCATACATAGTGTGAATGTCAGCAATGTGGACAGTATCACTGTTTGTACTGTATATCTTGATATATGCACATATTATTCTGTACCAATGCCACATATGTGTCTGCTGACAATACCTCTCCCCCACAATTCCATAGGAACCTCTGGAGTGGCCGGAGTCCAACATCCTGTAGCCGGTGAGTGTGAAACTGTTTTGTTATGGCTCATCTACACCATAGGCATGTTAAGGTTTGCCAGTTTGCCGTGGACACAGCTGTGAAGCTTAGCCATATTGCATTACTTGTATGTTCACTTGTGGAGGGGTTCACTAGAGTGCATTACATCAGTAATCACAGTAGCATATTTGCAGGAGCTGTAACATATTTGCACATATTTTTGTGAAGGTCTAGGCAGTCTGCTATAAAGGGAGCATCAGTATGGCGAACAGGTGCACTGTGTTTTAGGTGAAGATCTATCACATGCACTGACATGTTGCTCATCTCACAAGTGTATAGTACTGGCAAGATTAACTGGACATAGCTGTACTTCATGTTCTTGTCTGTGTCTGCTGTGGTCTGCATCTGTGTTGTTCATGGGATCAGTAATAAGGTGCAGTATGCTGAATACATTTGAGGCACCTCACGTGTGTGTGTGTGTGTGTGTGTGTGTGTGTGTGTGTGTGTGTGTGTGTGTGTGTGTGTGTGTGTGTGTGTGTGTGTATGGAGGAATTAATGTAGTCATGTTGCCTTCCTACTCACAGGGGGGGGTTGGAGTTTGTCCCCCCTCACAACCTGATGTCAGTGTCTCATTGGACTCTGATGATGATGGTGACCATAGTGAGACACAGGTGCAGTTGTTGGGGGCTGGATCTGTCCCATGGGTTGACATCCCACTTCCTCTCCCATTGTCCTCACACACAGTCAATATGCCCACACATAGCCAGTCCCCTATGGCCGCAGATATTGGACAGTCAGAGGGTGGTGGCATCAAACAGTAGAGTGTGGTGACTAAGGCATCTGTGACTGCAGACACTAGCCATAGCCAGACAGCTGGAGAGGTTCTACACAGGCAGATTGACAGGAGTGCTCAAGGGAGGACTGGTGCTCATCCACCACTTGTCAAAGGTGTCACATCACGTGTCACCTGACACATGTTTCTGTCCATGATGGTTGCTCAGGAACATTCTGAACACAACACCAGCTGGATACTCAGGATCATGGGTGCATCCATGGCTCTGTCCATGGCATTGTTGATGCCTTACATCATTTCGCCAATGTGGTGGACAGACGGTAGGGTGAGACATTGTCACTCCTTAATCGTGCAATGTCTGTGCTTGAATATGTGGTGGGAGTAGGGCATCAGACACGTGAACATAGGTCAGCAACAACATCAGCTGAGAGCCCAAGTGGTCATGCATAGTCACACTCCTGTAGTGACAGTACCACCAGCACTACTAAATGGAGGGTGCTGTCTGCACCACAACATGGCAGGTCATGGGCATGTGGTCCTGGGCAGTCCAGTGAGGGACAAAGACCCGGCAGACACCAGTCACCATCAGCAAGTAGTACCGCATCTGAACCTGGGCATGGTGGTGCCAGTGCCACTCCTGGCAGAGCCAGTTCCCATGTTTGTGGCTGGAGATAGTTAACTGTAAATTCTGCCATGTATGGTTCACAGCTGTCCAACATAACCTCTTGTAGGGCTAGCACATGGTTTGACTGTGTACACGCATGCACTCACTCATCACTGTCACATGCAGGTCACCACCAGACACACACAGCTCCTCTCCATGGCCCAGCTGACCAGCACCCCTCCAGACACACACACACACACACAAAATGTCAACTGTGTGGCACAGCCTAGGTCTTTGGCAACCCCACACCACACCCTGTGCATGGGATGATACCTGTGTCATATCCCTGTCGTCCATACCATTGATGCTGGGACATGCACAGGGTGACTATAGTACAGTTAATGGCAGTTTGTAGTGCAGTAGTGTTATGCCCTGTAAGGTGCTGTCTACTGGCATGTGTCATGAGAACACATAGGTTCGTACTAGGCCAACTGCCCTTGTGGGCCATTTTAAGCCTAGCCAATTACCCCATGTGAGAGAGAAAACCCCTGCCTGCACATTCTAAGGTAAACACCTTAACTACTGTGCCAGCCTATATACCTTTGTTCCATGATTCTGCATTGTTGTTAGTATTGCTGACTGTTGTCTCCCAGACCTGTATCTGTTTTTGTTCCAGGTGTCTGTGTGTCTACACTATGGGGACCTGGTGCCAATACAGCAGCTCAGGATGGCATGGTGGCAACACAGATATGTGACTTCACCAAGGTACGGCTGTATATGTGGATGGTTACCTAGGTGTGTATGTGTAGAAGAGTGTGTCAGGCACAATGGGGGCAGACAGCGTAATCTTGCATGCATACCCCTTGACACAGCATGCCACTCTTGATACATGTCACCTTGGAGTTCAGTATGATCATTATTTCATAGGATCATAGAAGGTTACTAATATAATACTCTGGGTCCCTTACAATTCTAACCATTAGTTTATCCCCAACAGAATTCCCCATTCTGAAGGAGGGATGGAAATCCTTGAAATTGATTACATGTATAGATCTGCAATCGTGGGACTCCACACATATTTACTGACCTCACAAGATCCAAATGTAGTGAAAGTTTAGAAACATGAGGAGAATAAAGCTAAGATGACATCTCTGCTTAATTTAGCAGAAGCATATCAACATCAAGCAGGAATGGAAATCAAACCAGAAGTGGATAAAAACCAGGCAGCAATTGAATGTGCCAAAAAACAAAACAAAAAAAAAGAATATAAGGTGAAGGAACAGATGAGAAGGCAAGAAATGTGGAAAAAACATAAATATAGTTGCAAGTATTGAAAACTTCTGGAAGAGCCTGATGTTGATCAAGAACAAATACAGGAATGGTTAAGGAGAGGCGAAGTCAGACCAAGAAATGAAAGGTTAATATTGGCAGCCCAAGATAGTGGGCTACGTACACACTGGTTTACAAAGTCCATTGAACATGTGGGAGAAACAGACATATGTAGGTTTTGTAAAACCTAATTGGAAACATTCACACACCTTGTTGCTGGTTGTGACACACTAATGGCAGAGGGACTGTATATTGAAAGGCATAATAATATGGTGAGACTGTTACACTGGAGATTGTGCAAACATTATGGTATCAAAGTGGCTGAAAAATACTGGAAATGAACCACAAAGAATCATAGAAAATGATGAAGTTTATATCACACGGGATCACCCAATACCAACAGTTCAAAAGATAGATGCTAGAAAATGAGATATAGTGGTCCAAGAAAAGGCAAAAGTAGCATTGATCATTTAAGTTGCCACACCCAGTGACTACAGTGTCTTGCATGCAGAGAGACACATAGTCATAAAATACCTGGATCTGCAGGCAGAAATGAGAGCCATGTGGAAATAAGATCCCAAACAGTTCCAATAGTAGTAGGAGCAACGGGTCTTATAAAAAAGAATTTACAATCGTATTTAGATATGTTACCAATTCATGTAACACCATACGAATTGCAGAAGGACTCATTACTGGGCACATTGCGGGTGCTGCGAAGAGCACTTTTGGTTGACATCAAAGAGTGAAACAATGCTAATTTCATGGACTTTAATCGTACTTTGACTTAGGAATGGGGTCCATTCCCATCATAGTATTAGAAACCCAAAAGACTTGGAGAAATTAAAAATGACAGAATCATCAATAGGCAACTGTTGCCCCGCCACTGAGTGACACAGGTGGGATTCCTTGGACAGATTTGTGGTTTTTCATCCACTCATCACTGTTGCACTTGAAGAGGGTCTGCATGGTACTCTGTTTCATGTGTATGGGAAGTGCATTCCTGAGACAGGGAAGCCTCTGTGTGACAAACCTGTCTCTCCAGCAGGTTTTGTTGATGTCGCATTTCAGATTCAGGCCTGTTGTGCTGGTAATGCATGAGGAGTTAAACTCACATATATGGGGCAGCTGTTGAAGGCCAGAGTCCAGCATTGTCTTCTAAATGTGACACAGCCCACCTCTAGGAAACCTGTTCGGTACTGAGTGGAGCATTACTGATTCAAGCCTGTCTGCATGAGATAGGTGTTGGAGGCCACAGATCACCTTTGTGAGTATGACCCTGGCCTTTCCACTTGGTGCAGCTGTCTGGATAGGTGCATACCAAACAGGGTGTTGTAGTAAATTATTGGTCTACTGACTGAGGATTATACAGAGGTAATGCCACCTTTTTTTCTGGATGCAATCCCTTTAACTATGAGGTGAACTACATACAAGGCTTTTCTGACCACTACCGCTACATGTTGAATGCAACAACATTGTTATCAACCTGAGTACCCAGGTCTCTCAACACTGGTTGTGTGTTTATGGGGTCTCCATTGCTTTGGCAAACAGTGGGGCTGTGTCCATGCAGAATGGTATGGTGGTACAGTTTTCTGCATTTAGCTTGAGGCCAGGACCTTGGCACCAGTCCATACTTGATGTAAGACCCTGCTGCAGTGTATTGACATCATTTGGTGGGTCAGTGACAGACAGCAAACAACTTAGAGTCACCACAGTCTTGGTCAGTACCTACAAATGTGGGTGGTGCATGGCAAGGGCAAAGCACAGGACTTCTCTTTTTTTGCCAATATGACAGCTTATTTTTGTATTATTTGCCTAGATTATGCTATTTCTCATAACATTAAGGTGTTTATGATGTAAAATGATTGCTTTATGCAACTATTACACAAATGCAGGACATGTTTGTTGTCCTACACTCTCACGACATATGTATTGTTTAGTTGTTTTCACAGGATGCACCTAGCCAAAGATGGACTGCAATTCAGGTGGATGACATCTGCAGACACTGTAAAAGTTGCCACTGGGGGGTTAACAGGTTTGCACAGGCCCTTAAAATGGAATAGCTGTTACACACACAGAAAAACAGCCACACTGCTGCAACTGGATATGCATACATGCACACATACACATACATACACACATATACACATACACTCACAGAGTTGCCAGTTTTGAGATCAGATCCCCTACCTATCTAGTTATATACATTATACTACTACATACTTATCACCATGGAGCTATTATGTTTAGAGAATGTCTAGTTGTGCTTCTAAGGTGGATCAAATTAGTAGGACCTGAATAGGTTGCCAATGGGGGGGATACTTACACACACATAAACACTCACAGAGTTGCCAGTTTTCAGATTAGAACCTCTACCTATCTAGTTATATATTACATAGTGCTACATACTTATTGTCACAGAGCTATTATGTTCAGATTGTGTCTAACTGTGCTTCTAAGGTGCATGATATCAATAGGCCTTGAATAGGTTGTCAATGGGGGGATATACACATGCATATGCACTCACTGAGTTGCCAATCTTGAGATTACAACCTCTACTAATCTAGTTGTATATTCTATAGTGCTATGTAATTATCACATGCCCCATAGAGCTTATGTACCTGAAGGGTGTCTAACTGTGCTTCTAAGGTGGATGACATCAGCAGGCCCTGTAAAGTAAGCCAATGGAGGGATTCACAGGTCTGAAAATGTATTGGTATTGCACACCCGTAGGAAAGACATACACACTGCTGCAAGGGGATATACTTACACACACACACACACACACACACACACACACACACACACACACACACACACACACACACACACACACACACACACACACACACACACTGAGTGGCTGTTGCTGGGTGTAGAACCCCTACCTATCTAGTTGTATATACTATAGCACTACATACATATTGCATGTGCCACAGAGCTTATGTGCCTGGAGAGTGTCTAACTGTGTTTCTAAGGTGGATGACATCAGCAGGCCCTGTAAAGTAAGCCAATGGTGGGTTCACATGTAGGCACAAGCCTTAAACTGCATTGGTACTGCACACACATAGGCAAGAGATAGAGTATTCATAATTTCAGTCTATGCCCCACAGCAGGGTTGTGATAGTGAGGAAAAGAGTACATTCAGACAGCAGTTGCAGGACCTACTAGATAAAACAGGACAACATGAATTGTTGTTGATAATGGGTGACTTGAATGCACATATCGGGACAGACTGAACAGGATATGAGAATTGCTTTGGTCCACATGAGTGGGGCAACAGGAATAAAAAAGGAGAAGCCATTCTAGACTTCTGCCTGGCAAATGGCTTGATAGTAGCCAACACATGGTTCAGAAAGACAGCCAGTTACAAGATCACATACAAGAGTAGCCAACATGCAACTCAAGTAGACTTCCTCCTAGTAAGGAAAAGGCACTGGGGTAGAATCCATGATTGCAATTTCATCCCCAATGAAACAGTCAGCCCAAAGCATTAACCACTTTATGCCACAATTAGCTGCAAGCAGTGGTCAGAGAAGGCTCTAAGGTCAACAGAGACCAGGCTGAAGACCTGGAAGTTGACTGGAGAGAAAGTACAGTGGTTCAAGGAATTACTCAGGGTTCTAGCACCCCACAAAGAGCAAAAATAAGTGAAGTTGAAGAAGAGTGGCAGCGCCTAAAAACAGCATGTGTTAGAACTACAGAAATGATATGTGGCCGAGCCAGGTATGGAAATAATGTACATAAGGAAAGCTTGTGGTGGAATGCAGAAGTCCAGGAAGTCATCAAGAGAAAGCAGGAGTGCAGGAAGAAGTGGGAGATAGAAAAGACTCACCAGGCTAGAAAGGACTACTGGTTGGCTAACAAAGAAGCTAAGAAAGAAGTTGCAATAGCAAAGAATATGGCATCAGAGGCACTCTACCAACTTCTGGAAAGTGACTCAGTAAGATGCACAAAGAAACTATATCAGGTTGCAAGGCAAAGACAGAAAGATAAAGAAGACAGTCAGACACCCTTTATAAGGGACGCCAGCAACAACCTGCTCACCAGTCTACAGGACATCAAAGGCAGATGGAAGGAGTATTTTCAGCAGCTTCTGAATAAAGAAGCTGTACTGCCCCAGAAACAGCCTACGATGAGAGAAGAAGAGGACCACACCTTAGAAGATGTAAGAACAGCACTAAGGAAGATGAAGTCAAGGAAAGCAGCAGGCCCAGATGAGGTCACAGCAGATATGATAAAAATGCTGGGTGAGATAGGGGAGAAATGGCTTTTGAGGGTACTAATAGCAGTGTGGAGAGAAAGGTGTATCCCAGATGACTGGAGAATAAGGATACTCATGCCAGTGTACAAGAACAAAGGGGGCATGCACAACTGTGGGCAGTACAGAGGCATCAAACTTCTACCACACTACATGAAGGTTCTGGAGAGGGTGATTGATAAGTGGATACACAGAGTAGTAGAATGTTAGATGGGAGATGAGCAGTTTGGATTCGGATCAGGATGCAGCACAACTGACCCAATGTTTCCACTGAGACAGATACTTGAGAAGAAGCTAGAGATGAGGCGAGAGTCCAACTGGACATTCCTAGACTTGGAGAAAGAATATGACAAGGTCCCAAGAAAGCTGATCTGGGCATTACTGTGGTGATTTGATGTCCCAGAAACATTGGTAGAATTAGTGCAGGCCATGTACAAGGACCCAGTGACTCAAGTACGAACAGTGTTCAGCCTCACAGAGGGGTTCCTAGTGGTAGTGGATGTACACCAGGGTTCAGCTCTTAGCCCACTGCTGTTCATACTGGTGATGGATTACATTAGCAAACAGGTTGTAGGGAACAGATTAACAAAGCTGCTGTATGCAGATGATGTGGCAGGACAGGCAGACTCTGAGCTAGAACTTCAGCAAAGGATAGGAGAATGGAATGCAAATCTGAAGGCACATGGGATGAAACTAAGCACAGATAAGATGGTGGTAATGGCAGCAATTTTGGGAAATCATAAGAAGTTGAGAATGGAGATAGAAGGGAAGATAGTGGAACAGATAAACAGCTTCAAGTATCTGGGAGGGGTGGTTGAGGAGAAGGGTAGTCTGAATGAAGAGGTCAAAGCTAGAATCAGAGGGGCTGCAGCCAACTGACATAGAGTATCAGGTGTAGTCTATGACAGAAGAATGCCAAAGAAGCTGAAAAGTAAGGTGTACAAGACAGTGGTGTGACCAGTACTACTGTATGGTACAGAAACCTGGGCAGTAAAGGCAGAACAGTTGAAGAAGCTAGAGGTGATGGAAATGAAGTGCCTGAGAAAGGTGGTAGGATGCACACTGTGGGACAGATGAAGAAACAAGGACATAAGAGCAGAGTCCAATTGCAGAAAAGATCAAAGAGGACAGATTGTGGTGGTTTGGGCACATGTGTAGAAAAGCAGAAGACAATATGGTGAGGAAGATTTGGGACAGACAGAAAGAAGATAAGAGGAAGTGAGGTCATCCTGCAAAGAGATGGATGGATTGTGTGAAAGATCTGCGACAGTCAGGCATGAGAGCTGAAGAAGGCAGGAGTGTGGCGCTGAATCAAGAGAGTTGGTGACAGTTAACACGATACCCCGACCCCATGTAGAAAAAATGGGGCTGATGATGATACATAGGTAAGACATACACACTGCCTCAAGGGGATATACTCACACACACACATGCACACACACTGAGTTGCTGTTGCTGGGAGTAGAACCCTTATTTCTCTAGTTGCATATACTATAGTACTACGTACTTATTGCAAGTACCACAGAGCTTCTGTGTCAGGAGAGTGTATAACTGTGCTTCTAAGGTAGATGACATCAACAGGCCCTGTAAAGTAAGCCAATGGGGGGTGTTCACAGGTAGGCACAGGCCTTAAAATGTATTGACATTGTACACACATAGGCAAGACATACACAATGCTGCAAGGGGACATACTTACAGACACACACACACGCACACATACACACACACACACACACACACACACACACACACACACACACACACACACACGCACACTCACTGAGTTGCCATTGCTGGGATTGGACATACTACCTATCTAGTTGCATATACTGGAGTGTTAGATAGTTATCACATGCATCATGGAGCTTATGCATTTAGAGAGTGTCTGCCACTGCTGTTGGGGTGGATGACATCTGTAGCTGCTGTTGACAGGGAGGTCACTGTTGTGGAGGAAACTAGTCACAGGGCCATAAAATGAGGACTGCTACACAGACATAGGCTTGCTGAGCGTTTGTATACTGCTGTATGTGGAGTATCTACACACACACACACACACACACACACACACACACACACACATGGTGGCTGATGTGCGATTAGAACCCCTGCCTACCTACTATTACACATTACAGCTCAACATACTAATGGCGCATGCCACTGGTTACAATTGGTGTACAAGTGGCTGCAGCAATACATCACTCTATACCTTTCTGTCTCTCTCTCTTTCTCTGTCTCCACCCCTCTCTTTTCCCCCTCTCTGTCTCTATATATGGTATATATATATATATATATATATATATATATATATATATATATATATATGTTACATATATGTTATATATATATATATATATATATATATATATATATATATATATATTATATATATATATATATATATATATATATATATAAAATGCTACAGATCCATATATATCTTATATGTGCCACATACTGATAGACAGGGGCAATCATGTCTGTTAGGGATAGGGAGAGACAGTTAGGTATACATTGCTGTCTGTATGCATAGAGATATATGGACATCTCAGTTCTATAGTCAGATGTTGCTTCAGACATGGGCTGCTATTAGCTAAGTGTAGAAGCATACCCAATGTGACCATCAATACTTACAAGGGGATTCCAGGTCAAACATAGCTGTACTCCAGTCCAGGATTTTGTGTGCTGCAGCCAATAGGCTGCTGCACCTGATTGCACAGTCCAGTACCTCTCTGATATGATGCCTGAGGGATTTCCTGGCTGTGTGCTGTCCATAATATCTGACTCATAAATAATGTAAAATTTTTTTTTTTTTTTTTTTTTTAGGTAGTTATTAGATGCAGTAGGTGCTGAGATTGATAAGTAAGAATAAGGGAATTTAAATTAGGAAGGTAAATAGGGTGTTGTGTGTACTAAGTGTATTAGGAATCCGCGGTAGTGGTGCTGCGGTAGCATTGTCGACTCACAGCAAGACGTTACCCTATTCGATTCACAGCTCGAGCGTCTTCTGTGTGGAGGCATGCATGAATGGGCGTGCCTTCGTTGAAGGTTGTGCATCAGGGCTGGTAACTCGGCATGTAAAAATCCACTACCAAACATTAGCGGACCGGAGTTCCGCTGTGGCGACTCCTAACTGGGATAAGCCGAAAGACACAACAACAACAACTAAGTGTATTAGGCTGAATGGGGCTTTGCATCATGTCTGGTACATTTTACATAGCAATGTGATTTCCTGGTACATCAGTGGCAGATCATTATGGATTGATGTGAGGGACTGCTGACAGACATTTGGGTTACTGACACCATACACTGTCAGGAACCCATGCTACTGCATGAACCGTTCTATTCTGCACTTTCTACAATTGTCTGGACAGTAGTTCCTTCTTCTCCTTATATGTGGGCCCTTGTCCTGCCCTGCCCAAGTTCCTGGCTTTCTTCACAGTTGCAGACTAAGTATAGTTATAGGTATGCTGTGATGTGGATATGTAATGTTACACCACACACAGGGATACAGACTTCACACCTCTGACTTTACCTGTTTTGCAGGATGTGCAGCCTTGCGCCCCATATGTCTGCTCTGGTCCTCAGCCAGTTTGTGTTGTACTGTTATTATAAGGCTAAGTGGTGCTCATACCTCTCAACCTCTTAGAGCCAGAAATCTGGACAAAGCCATATATAAAAGTATGACACAGACACAGGCACAAACATAGCAACAAGTTTTTAACATTGCACATACAAACTTAGACATTTGGTAGAATAACAGGTTTTGTATTAGCATGAATGTTCTGATGGGTATGAGCTGTGCATCTCAACTGTCTGTCAATTATTTTCTCATGTCAACCTTTATTGATTTGTCACTAGTTTGCCAGAATAAAATGTAATGTTATGGAAAACGGGCTATAGATATGAGGCAAAAATGTGGACACTCTGCAACACTTTGTACATTTGAAGGGTATGAGGGTGCCCACTGACTTTTTCTAAATACTGACATAGTTATGTGACGGCCTTGACATTCTGCTGCTATGTTACAACCTGCTGTTCTTCTAGCCACCATGTAGGTTACTCAGAGCTATCTGTGACCCCCTGTGCCTTCATTTTCTCTTACTTTGGCCAGCTTTCATGCAGTAACAAATAGTGACATATGGACAGTCTGTAGAATTCCTACCATAGGTGTAGCTCACATGCAAAATAGCAGGAGCAGCCAGTCTCGAACCATGAGCACCATCAGCCATGGCAATGTACTTAGCCCACTAAGCCGAAACAGCCACCAAACAGTGCAGTTTAATTCCTGACACTATCAACCACAGACATACATAGCATATCAACCCCTCCATATTGTGGAAATGGAATATGTCACCAGGTTGATTGGGACAGCCCTGGGATTGTATGGTCTGCTGCTATTACCTTGCAAACATAAAGTTACTGCAGTTGTATGGGAACACCGGTGTGTTAGGAGACTGTAGCATTGACAGTCAAGCATCTGTCCTGTAACCCCATTGTTTGTAATTCCTTCACATAGTGCAGTAGGGTTTGCTGGCTTGGGGCCTACTGCTTATTATGGGGTGTCCAGTATTGGGCAGGGAGTTCCTGTTGTCCCACATAGCTGTCAGTTGTCTGCAGCTATCATGGTAGCCCACTTTATTCCCTTACATATATGCAGCAGGTCCATACCTATGCTACCATAGTGTAGTACCCCATACATTTTTGTAACGAAGAGTGACTTACCTTGTACCTGCAGCAGTTGTTATAACAGTGCTTCAGGGCTGACTCTGTTGGATGCATGCAGTACACAGCCAATACATGGTAAGGTGCAGGTTGTGTGTTGTGGCTGACATCCTTTTTAGTATGCATGTGAGTCAGAGTGAGGTGTCAGTCCCTAGGTCCCTAGGATGTCAGTGCATGTGCTATGCATTGCCTCTTTGCCAAGGCTAGGGAATGCTGGGCATACACTGGGCCTACAGGGACAGGCTCAGGGGGTTCCTCCTCTGAGTCCCCCTGTGGCTGTGGGGACCTTGCCACTGGTGTGGGGCTGTGTGTCCCTTCCCTGTGATGTTCCTGCTGCAGGTGTTTCCACAGGATCATATTGTGTAGCATGGCACATACTGTGAACATGCGTGCACATGTGGCTGGAGAGTACTGCAGGGCTCCACCAGATAATATTGCGGCAGCAGAACCCTGACTTGAGCAGCCCAACACACGCTCTATGATGCTCCTAGTTTGTGCATGTGCCTCATTATGACATTCTTTGGTAGGTGTGTGTACATTTCTGATGGGTGTAAATCATCCATGGTATACACACTAACACATGCAAGAGCAATCTGAATGTATGCTATGCCTCTTATTAGTGATATTGTATAATCAAGCACACTTTTTCATATCATATCTTATCCAATTAGTCATATTTTGTGCTTTCCAATGATTTTATGAGCATTTTCCCCTATGTCCCTTCTGTAGATAGGCAACCAGGAACGTTTCCAACTTATTCTCAGACTTGGAACCAATATCATACATAACCAAGAATAGTCAAATGCAGGACAGAATACAAAGTATGCTGAAATATAATCTAATTTATTAAGTGATTTCATACACCAAATCCATTGGACATCATCAGAATAAATTCAGAATAGCAATCAATTCACATTTATATTAATTCAGCATCATGAGACACCAAAAACATCATGTGATAAAATAACAGCAACATACTTAAATCCATTTTGCACCATAAACGTAACTCCAGTGACTTGACTAAGAAACACACAAAATCCATGGTTTTACATAATTTATAGACATTATGGGCTGGATTATATAACAGTTTGGTGTGGCATAACACTGCCAAATAAGCATGTTACACCATGCTCAAATAAAAAAAAATGGCTACACCATTCTTCATTCAGATTATGCTAATAGAGAATGGCAGAGTCCTACACCCAATTCCAAAATGAGAACTGGGCAGGCCAAAATAAACTAATTTGGCGGTCTACATTGGTGAAGCTCAGTGACACATCCCATTGAAATAACAGGCTTCTCAGCATGGTGGAAGCTTCACCGATATGTGGAAGTAGGTACTGCAGGTAGCAATATGTGGAAAGCCAGACTGTTTGCAGTAGCTAGTTCTACATACAGATGAAACTATACTGCAGGTATCCAGAGTTGAGGTGAGGGAGTCTGCCTGCAACCTTGTGCATGTGCAGTACTAGATAGTGCAAGATATTCCCTAAATTCCACATTTTATTTTGCTTGGAAAAAAAGATCTAATTCTGTACTAGCATAGTAGGCCCCGCTTCCACATCCTTCCAACTGGTAGTGATAAATGGCAGGTATGACACTTGCACTGGCCATCATGCCTGCAGTTGCTTATATGTCCTACAGATGGAGCTATGACATTGAATGGCCTCATGGCAGAGCAATTTTATCTAAGTGAGGGAAATGGTACTGTAGGCAGAAATGCTGCCTGCAGTACCAGTTTTATAATCCAAGCAGAGCTGCTCTGTCTAAAAACTTTGGCCAGCCTGTGCAACTCTGCCAAGTCCTTGGGCATCTATGCACTATGCCCAGACAAAGCCATGATGAAATCTGATCAAGTTATTTGAGTGAAAGCACTCATCAAATGTTACACGTGACTGAAGTTATATTTAACACCAACATTAATTTCACTTATAAACCTCATAGTTTTCCCTCAGTTTTCCTAAAGTTATTATCCTGATTCTTGGACAAGTGGTCCATGACAAGAATCTTTGACTCTTTACAGATAGATAGGTATAGAAAGATAGAGAGAGGTGTGCATGTGTGTGTTTTCAGTCTTAGGATGGAGTTCCTTTTACTGAACACAAAGTAATTAAAATAAATGCATTATTTTCTATCATCATGTGTAAAAACACTTTGATAGCAATTTTGTAACTGTCCAGTGACGTGTCATAATTGCTTGTAAAGCAGGAGGCAGGCCAGTGACAGCACTGTCTGCCAAGCTCCACTGTTATTTGAATCTCCTTCTAAGTATTTTATTTTTATGTTGTGTATTACTTAACTGAGTAAGTCCAGTGGATATAAGAACGCCATCTGATTAAATGACTTGTTGAGTCACAAAGTAAGAAAAGGCCAGTGGAAGGAAACAAACTCTATACCCTAGATTACAGGAAGTAGCTCATTATCAAGTTAAAATCTTAATGGTGGTTAGCACAAATAAGCAAGTCTCTGAGCAGCTAATGAATTTCTTCCTGTAGTCCCAGATTTGATTATCTCAGTCTCCATTTGCATAATGTGTGACTCTGAGCACATCACTTAACCAGACAGGTCACCAAGGTCACCCAAAACAGGAGCACTTGTGTCCAGTAGGCTTACCTGGCTAAAAGTAAATAAAATAAGAATGAAAAAAAATGCTCTGCACTGCCAGACTTTTAGCAACAAAAGAGGGATATTTTTGCTATATGCCTAATCTCATTGCCTTGTGAACACAACATGCATGCTGTCAAAATGGAACACATAGTTCCAGGCTGATGTTTCTATTTTATTAATTTCTTAATCTGCTAAGCCCACTGAACACAAATGCCCCTTTTAGTAATGACCCTAGACCAGTGACAAATGACGCACTTTGAAGAGAGTCACACAGAGATGGAAGGAATCAAACCATCTACCCTTCACTATAGGTAACTGATTATTAACCATTTGGAGTCATACTTCTTTCTCTAACTGTGATATCTGCCATCTTATTTGGATATATTCTTCCACATGTCCATTCAGGAGCATACATATTATATCATATAATGCTTGGTTTCTAGTGTAGAAAATACCATTGATGTTAACACGATCAGACTGAAGTGCACAGTTGAATAAGCTGAATAGTCTGATATCAGGTGAACCTGCTTCTATAAATTTGACTGTACAGTTAGGAGCACCTACAATGAATTACTGCTGCAACAAGGGATTTGGGGCCTTTGGCTCTTACCTTCTGTATGGTATCCAGTTGTATCACATTAACTAATATGCAACTTCACCATGTCTCCCACTCTTAGTAAATAGTAATTCCACTTACTCTATGACTGTATGTGCTCTTTTAGATTAATGAATTTACCACTTTTCAAATAAATAAATAAACTGACTTCCAAGAGCTTCAAAATAAAATATATAAATTTACTGCAGGTGTCTCAAGGTATCAGCAAGTCTTTATTTCTTATGAGAAGGCAGCTGGTTTCCAATAGAGGCAAAATTTAAAATTGTGACATTAGAGTAGTGGAAAATAAATAACTAAATGCTGTCACAGTCACACCTGACTTCCTTCATAGCCTGTCAAATGGTGAGGAGTAGTTAGGTAATGTAATGCTTTCTTATTTGGACTGTGGAGCACTTACAATCCAACAGTCTTAACAATTGTCAGTAACTGACTTCCAAGATGGTTGCACACTGATCAACAGCTTAACTTCAGCTATCCCAGTGTGAAAAAAGAAACTGAGAGATAAGGAATAGTAATTCTGCCAGTATTAGTAAAATTCAGTAACTGGCTTGTAAGTGCACTGCTTGGATGCCAGCAAAGAAGAAACTTAAAGGAGCCTGAAAATCAACTAGAAAAGATGAAGAGAAAAGACTGACAAGGAAGAACTCTCCAGTTGTTCAGCCAAAAGCTGTTCACACTCTAGCCTCCAGCTTTGATACAATAGATGGCTTCCAGTAATTCAGAGGGAAAAATAAATCAAATGTGCTCAGAGATGATTAAAATAAATGGAATGATGAAATAGTATATCAACTCAAATAACAAAAGGCTGGAAAAATGGAAGAAGCCTTAAATAGCTATTGAAATGAACTGTTAAAACTGCAGAATTCAGAGGTCAAACGAAGAAAAAGGCTGACTGAATATTGAACTACCCAAGAAGAGCTGTTTAAAAAAATGGTTGAGTTAAAGGACAGAGCACACAGTAAAACCTGAGATTTTCTGCTGTACCAGAGAAACTGGAAGGAAGAGATTGTATTCATTTTATGAAATCAAAACTCAGTAGTTGGACTGGTATTCGACAGCAGGGTTTGTTAATTGAAAGGGCACATCATGTGCATGCTCCAAACCTGTTCATGAAAAAGCAGCTAAGACCTCTATTAATAAAGATGCAATCATGCCAGCAGAAGGAGTTGATCCTGACAAAAACTGTGGAAGAAAGACAAAGTATTAAAAATTGGAGACAGTCAAGTGTTTGTGGAAAATAAATATTCAGTGTACACCAGGCAGAAGAGAAACAGATTTATCCCAGCATTCAGAGAATGTTGACAGGAAAAGAGACATATTCAAGCTTCTGTGTCCAGCTGTCTTTAGAATATTTTTTCCTGGAGGATCAAATTAATTTTTGACACAGAATTGGCTAATAAGGAAATACAAAACTTTGTCCAATAAAAGTGAGCCCTCAAACAGAAGGGGACTCTACTTCTCATTCTTCTAACAATAAAGCCAACAGAGAGACTTTGCCAGTAAAACCAATGTCCAAAGGGAAATACCTGAGAGACAGAAAAAAGCACAAAAGTTGACTAGAAGAATCATGAGTACCTTGGACTTGAATCAGAATCTGGGGTTAGAAGATGAAGATGAATAAGAAAAAGACCAGCAAAACTGACATTAGTGAATAAATGAGAGACTATAAAGCATCAATCACATTTGTCAACTATGGCTTTCCAAGAAAAAGTTGCTGAAAAAAGACTGGACTCCTGCCGACTTTGATAAACTTTGGGGAGGACTGAAAGGCATATACCCACTTAATTTCAATAATATATGGAACAACACTAGAAAGAAAAAAGAAACAAAAAACGAGTAACTGTAATTAAACTATTATTCTTCTTAACAATATTTATATAAAACATGTCATGATATAAATTGCATATTATATAGTAATGCTTTTTCATGACTGTTGTATGCAATAAAGATACAAAAGTTAACCAGTGCTTTTTTTCTTTTTGATCTTTAAGAAATGTAGGCATTAAAATATAAAAAGAGAAGAAAAGCTGGGCAAAAGTATGCTTAAGTCAATATGCTGAAATCTTAGGCTCTTTGGATGGGGATGGGGTATAAAAGTGAACTGATTATAATAGAAATAGAGTTGAGATATTTTCTCTTACCTTTGTATAGGTGAATGTCTGGATTAATGTCATTGGCTTAATCTAATAAGAAGTTCTTTTCTGTAAACACGGAGTCTTAAAAATAAGAGAAATGTCAATGTAATGAAAAGTTTTTCTTTTGCAAATAAATGTTCATTGTGGGTTGAGAACTGCAGCTTAGGGCAGCTATATAATCTGTTCTTATGTTTCCATGGAGATAAGCTGACTACAGGTGCAGGCAATAAATCTTGAGAGGTCTGGACATTGTTTGCTGTGAAAATTATAAAATTAAAAGGGACAAGTACAAGAATATTACTAAAAATAAAGTTTGAAATGATTCAAAGTGAATAAGAGTTAGCACCTTTCCTGGTACCTAAACTCTTCAATGCATTTACTAGAAGAGTGTATAATTTAGTTTTATTTTAAGATAGCCCATGCACTTGTTCTTAAATCTAAAAGTTAATGTTTCCGGAAAGCATGCAGATTGTTTTTCACATCTGGGTGGGGAATAAAGAGAAGAACAGACAGCAATTAGTGTTAGTAAGAGCTCTGACACTAATATTCACCTTAGCATTGATAACATTAAATTTTTCTATTAGGTATGGTTTGTGGATAGCTCCAATTACAGAAAATATCAAAGAGAACAGATTACAGTGGTTTGGACACATGTAGAAAAGCAGAAGACAATCTGGTGAGGAAGATTTGGGACAGACAGGAAGAAGGTAAGAGGAAGCAAGGACATCTACCAAAGGGGTGGCTGGATTGTGTGAAAGAAGATCTGCGACAGTCATGCATGAGTGCTAAAAAAGGCAGGAGAGAGGTACTGAATTGAGAGAGTTGGCAACAGTTAACATGATACCCCAAGCCCATGTAGAAAAAAAATGGAAAAAAGGGGGCTGATGATGATGATGGTGTAATGTCTGTGAGCACAACTCTTGATTTGGAACAATTGTTCCTGTCAGGAAGATTAAACTTCATTATCTGATGATGTGCATAGTTTTGCATGTTTGTTTTAAGTTAATAAGTTAATAGGTTATGGAGACTTCTGTTTTTTTTTTTTTTTTTTGAGGATTTTAAGTAAAACAAAAATTCTTATAAAATGTGACATAGGTTCAAATAGAGATTACAATAAATTACTGTAGTGAGTACATGCAGCACAAAAGTTGGGAACAGACATTTTATAAAGCTGTTATTATTATATATACATATATATATATATATACATATATATATATATATATATATATATATATAATAGGTAGAAATAATAGCATTGTAATGGCTACAATATTCATATTATTTTGGAATGTGAATGGCCTCATAGGTATAGACAAAAAGGTAAGCATTGTTGAATTATTTATAAACACACAATCTGTGGTGAGAGACCTGGGAACTCTGGTTGATAATAATCTCACATTCAACCATCATGTAGCAGCAGTGGTCTGAAAATCCTTTTGCTTGGTTCATATCATAAGTAAAGGTATTGCATCCAGAAAAAAGGAGGTTATTAGCTCTCTATACTCCTTCCTCATTAGACCCATAATTGAGTATAAAGCTTTGTTTGGTTTGTACCTCTCCAGACATCTGCACCAACTGGAAAGGCCATAGAAATACCTCACAAACAGAATCCATGCCCTCTAACATCTGTCCTTTGTGGATAGGCTCAAATCACTATCACTCTACTCGGTATCATACAGATTGCTCAGAGGTGATTGGTGTATCGCCTACAAGGTAATCTCAGACCCTCCCATACTAGAGATGTTCCATATCTGTAAGTCTAACTCCTTGCACATTATCTGCTCAAAAGGCCTGAATCTAATATGTGACATCAATAAAACCTGCTGGAGAGACAGGTTTGTCTCCCAGAAGCTTCCCCATCTCTGGAATAGACTTTCCATACATGTCAAACAGAGTATTTCGCTGACTCTGTTCAAGCACAACCTTAATGAGTGGATGGAAAACCACAAATTTGTCCCAGGGTTTCCACCTGTGTCCCTCACTGACAGGAGTGACAAATGCTGACTGAAGTTTCTTTTGGAGATAAAATTTTGGCTAGGATTGTAAAGGCCCCAGAGCCATTAGCCTAGTAACCTCCTATGATCCTATGAAGAAATGCAGAGTCTGAAAAGCAGTGCTATAGAGATACACATTTGGAAAGAAGTAAGAATATCAATTTGATAAAGAATGGATTTCAGGATAGATACTCAGCAGAATATCAGGCACAAAGGAAATGGGGAGTAATTATACAAATTGCTTTGGGAGCTCTAATAGTGATAGAACAGGAAAAAGATAATAGTGGTAGATTTGTGGTAGCAAGGGGCTACTGTCAAGGGATGAGCATTATGCTGGCATGTATTTATATTCTACATAGAACTGCTGTTATGGAGCTTAAGAAAAGTCTGGGAGAAATAATCATCTTGCAGCAAGGAATATTACTTACAGTTGGGTACTGGAACTTAATTTGCAACAGTGAGTATATATCTGGAGGACCTATAAGGGAAAATATAACAAAGGAAGGTAGACTTCAAAAGAAACTTATGAAAATATTTTGTATGGAAGATGTGAATTCAGCAGCTGGAACTCAAGATCATTTACATATTATTCCCCAAGGTACAATAACTGGTCTAGACTAGACAGAAATTATAATTCACAGAAACATGTGCATTTAATTGAAAGTTTCAACACATACTCAATAACTATTTCAGACCATACATCAATTACAACCAAGGTAAAGATGAATAAGTAAAAGTGAGAAACTGTTGCTTCCCCACCCATACCTCTTAACTGTACAGATTTTTGCAGAATGTCTAGATGTTTGCATCATATTTTTTATCTGTTTTTCATAAAATTGTGGTTTTTATGTCAAATCAGTAGCAAATTGTTAAAGACTGAAGTTAGAATATAATAACAGACATTTTATTTTCAGACTTCATACCCTTCAGAAAGTTCATGCTAATGAAAAACCTGTTATTCTGTCAAATTTTTAAATTTGTAAGAACAATATTTAAAAATTGTCCCTATTTTGGGCCTTTGTCTCACTTGTATTCATGACTTTGTCTACATTTTTTGCTCTAAGAGGTTGAGAGGTATGTCCCCACCTACTGTTAAAAACAGAAGAATTTAAGGAATGAGTAGTGGAATTTATTCAAGACTTATTAATGAAGATAGAAATTTCTTCAGAAGTTATCAGTAATGAGTGGGATAAAATGAAAGTGGAGTTTAAAATTAGCATAAAATAAAAGAAAAAATTAAAAGAGATATGGTTAAGAAGTAACATGAATTATTTAGAGGGTCTGACAAAAGTTAAAGTATTGCATAATAAAGGGAATCTCACAGAACTACAGAGTATCAAAGAGAAAATAAGAGTATCTGGATAATCTGTTTGAGTTTAGGAGGACTGCTGTTTAGCAATTGCTTTTTGATAATAACTTCAGAACACATGACCAAAAAAATATTCCCAGGTGAAAAGGACTACTCAGGAGCAACAAACCAAGAAAAAAAATGTTTATTTAAGCTTTAAGTGAACACAAATCAGCTTTTCATCAGTACGACTTCTCCAAATACAATAGACCCACTGAATCAGTTCTTCTTTATATATGTGCACTAATCAGCTGATAGTTTTAATCAAGTTTAATTGTGACAAAATGAAAACGCTTGAAGTGAAGTTTAAAAAACAAACCACTAAATCATTTTCCTCTGACATAAAAAGACTGAATAATATATACAAACTGTATACATATGAGAAACTCTAATAGAGACTAAATAAATATACCCAGTAAAACTTTATAAAGCCACAGTAAAAAAGAATGAAAAAAGCATAACTTATTTAGGTTCAGAGCAATATATATTTACATATGTATATTAAGGCCCAACAATAGTGGAACTTCCAGCATAAACAATAATGCATTTTTGTGCGTTTAGGCTGACTAATATTTTTCTTCCCTAAATTTTAATAATGGCACCAGGGATAAGCAGTCATTAATTCCAGGGAAATAGGTTGCATCTGTTTTAATTTGCCAACCCAGCTCTTTTAAATCCAACTTGTCTTCCCACCCACCCCCTCTAGGAGCAACATGAACATTTTCCAATATAGTAAACAAAAAATGCTTAAAGCCAGTACAACAGGCATAATGTCTATACAAAGCATTGTTTGGATTTTTATTAGATATCTCATATTGGTGTTCACATGTCCTTTTCTTTAGCTGCCTTTCTGTTTTCCCTACATAAAATACAGGGCAGGGCATACACACAGACAAATACACCACCCCTTTACATAGAAAATTCCTTTTCTGTATGTGGATGATAGATTTTGCGTCATTTTTGCAGCTGCAGTACTGGATGGCCCAATATATATTTATACTCTACACATTTCATATTTTGGGTACCTTTACTAATTTTTTCTTTCTTCTCTTTGTTGTCATCATTAGATTCTAAAATATTCTTGATATATAAAAGTGGGTCTATTACTCACTATATCTCTAATTTGTTCATCTTCTACCAATATTCCCCATTTTTTACTTATGATATCCCTAATGCTGTTGGAACCAACATTATATTCAAGTGCCATAGCTCTAGGGAAGTCTCTAGCCTTTACTACTTACTCATATTTTAACTGTGGACAGGCATCTACTCCTTCTTCCCCATTGTAAATATTAATATTATTAGATATCAAAATAGCTCCCTTGTTTAAGCCTGTTCCCAAGAGGGGTAGATATTTCTTCCCTCTGTTTTGGGCAACCTCTGTGCTAATGATTCTCACAAAAATGTCAGGGTATCCCTTCTCAAGAAATATATCCTCCATTTGCCTTTTTCAGTTTCAAAAGTTGTATTATCAGGCACCATCCTCACCAATCTAATAAGCTGTCCCTTAACAAGACTTTTTTTTTCTTGGACAAAGGATGCATACTACTAAAATGTAGATAACTGTGAGAAAGTGGGTTTTTGGTAAACAGTAGAGGAAAACCCATTTTCTTTCTTCTCTAAGGTGATGTCCAAATAACTGATGTTTTTGTGTCAATTTGGTAAGTGAATTTTAAAAAAGGGGTAGTATTATTGAAATACTCTATGAACCCAGGAATTTCCTCTATGCCCCCCACCCAGATGACAAAGATGTCATCCAAATATCTGAGACATAATAAAAACTTCTACTCATAAGGAGAACCAAAAATGAAGTGTCTCTCCCAACTAAGCATCACCAAGGTGGCATAAACGAGGGCACACATTGCCCCCATTGTGACTACCTTGTTTTTTTTTAAGATGTTACCCTCAAACCAAATATAGTTATGGTTGAGCACAATCTCAATACATTACATAATAAGCCCGAACTATTTCCCATTAACTAAACCAGACCTCAGGACTGTTTCTCTAAAAAGTTTGAATCTATCCTCCTGGGGGATACTAAAGAAAAGATCTTTCACACCTATCATCAGGAAGATGACATCCTTGTTCCAGAGGGAATGTATGATGCTACCCAAAAAAATCCTACCAGTCCCTAACAATGTGGTTGTCCATTTCTTTGGAAAAGTTTCAACAACCTGTACACATAAAGGGCAAGGGGATGTGTTTTAGCCCCTGCTGCAGAGACAGTGGGTCTAAAAGGGGGGTGCTGCAGGTCCTTGTGAATCTTAAGGATACAAAAGAAAGATGGAATTCTGGGGTGATTGTTCCACAAAACTTGTAACTCTTAAGATCCATCCCATCCTGCAGCAATTCATCCTCCAAAAATAAATCTATATATTGGTAGGAAATATGCACTTCATTCATAGAGGCTCTGGTATAAGAATCACTATTTTCCAAAATCTTTAACATTTCTTTACAGTTTTCTTCTCTCCTGAAAACAAGTATCCCTGCTCCCTTGTCAGGTTTCATTACTCTAAGGTGGGGGTTCCTTTTCAAGTTCTCTAAAGTGTCATGTTCTTCTTTAGTACGATTAAAGGCACTATAGCCCCTTTCCCCCCAAATATAGAACTGATAAATGTTATGCTCACATATTTTAGAAACTGCTTCAACTGTGGGATGGGGAGCTTTAGCACAATAATTTACACAACAGAAAGTCGAAAGCATTGTTGCCAAACTTAGGAGCCTAAAAAAAAAATAACCAGAAATCCTATAGAGGAAATAGAGAAAATAGAGATATTTCAGAAATTATATGAAAATTTGTATAAAACAGGCAAATGTGGAAATCAAGAAAACACACAAATGGAAATATTTATGGAAGACTTAAGCATGCCAATATTACAGGTAGATGATGCTCAACAATTAACAGTTACGATAAGAGGAGAGGAGATGAAAACAGTAACATATAATCAGTCTGCAGAAAAGTCTCCAGGAATAGATGGTATTCCGGCGGAAGTTTGGAAGCTATGTGGGAAGAAAGTCATAAAGCTCTATAAGATTTTGTTTAACAGTATTTTAAAAGGAGAGGAAGCACCAACTTCCTGAAAGAAAGATGTAGTGGCTGTAATACCTATTGATAAGAAAGACCCATCAGACCCTGCTTTATCTAGGCCTATTTCAATTTTAAACCACAATTATAAAGTGTTTATGTCTATATTAGCTAGAAGAATGGCAACGGTTTTGCCAAAATGTATAGATATGTAACAATGTGGTTTTGTGGAGGGGAAGAAAACATTTGGCAACATTACTAGAATAATGATGATATGGAGAGAAGCAGAATATAAGAAAATACCACAGTGTTGTTGGGTGTTGATGCAGAGAAAGTATTCAACAGAGTAAACTGGGATTTTATGAGTACAGTAATGGAAGCTTTTGCATTCCCTGATATTATAAAAGGGTTAATTAGGAGGATATATGAGGGATTATAGGCAACAGTTAATGTAGGAGGGTTCCTACCTGACAAATTATGCCTAAACATAGGCACCAGATACCCTCTTTCCCCATTATTTGCTTTATATTTAGAGCCACTGACAAAGAAAATAAGGGACTCAGAAATTCAGGGATACAATTGGTATGGTTGTGATGCCCCACCACTGGGCCAGTAGTCATGGAGCATTGATTCTCACCACTAGCACCAGGGGGGAACGTACATTGGGAGGATGAGAAGTGCACACACAGCATTTCCAGATGCAGCTCTCTGAGATCACAGTCAGTCTGGGGCTGGTTTCTCCCTCTTTCTCCAGATCCCCAGTAAGACTCCTCACTGGCACAGCTATAGAGTTGAGATCTCAGCTGAGTGACTAAGTCAAGACCTCCAGCACCCTCTCTGTCCAACCAGTGCTTTGTGCCCCTACCCAAGTAGCTGGCACACACACACACTCTTTGAGGTTTGAATTACACACACACACACACACACACACACACACACCTGGGAAAGGCTGGCACAGGTTTACTAGCTATGCCCCCTTCTGCCCAGACTATAATGTAGTTTCCCCTGTCACCAGCCACTACTTATCAGCTACTTTAAGGCCCTTAACAAAGGGTGTCCAATCTTACTGTGTAATGTTACTATCAATGCAAATGGCAGTTTGACCAAGAGCAAGGCTATTAGGAATGGCCTACACAGTGTCACCAAATAAATATGGAAGTACTCTCAGAACTTAAATATGTCTCACAAAGATCAGCCACAATGAAATTTTTAAATATATTTAATGATAAATAATAAAAGAACAAGTCAATACTAAATATATATGTACAGTGATATCAGAGTTCAAAATCACAGGGAATATTTAAAACAACATTGCAGGACAGTCTCAAATAAATAAAGAAAAATATATAAGCTAAGCTTTTCTATATTCCTGACTATATGTATAAGAAGTATACTGTACCCTAATACACTTACTTCAGAGTAAGCCAGGCAGATGTGATAAGTGGATCTTGATGTTGTCAGGTCAAAGTCAAAATATAGAATACTGTATCTCTCTCTCTCAGAGACTTCCCAAATTAATATCTCAAATGTTATTGTTGGGATGCTTGCAGAATGACATCATTTCTTGTCACCTGAATTCAGTTCCCCGGCCCAAAAACAACCATTGATGCAGCTGGTAATATTTAACATCTGCCTGTGAAAATGCATACGAGGGCTTTTCCTCAAATCTTGGTACTTGCTGGAATTCATAAAACAATAAAACACTTGCAAACCAATGCAGAAAGTTCCCTAGTTTAGACATTGTGTCTGTTACTGCACTGAAACTGAAATATAACATCTTTTTATGGCCCAGCCATTTAGTAATTTCATTTCAACTATTTTTCTGAAGTTTTGCAAGTGAATCTCCTGTGTTTCAGTTTCCTTTGTTAAAATACATACATTTAAACAACTACAGTAGTGTATATACATTTCTGTTCTTTTCTAGTGTGGTACACTGTGAATAAAATTTAAGCTCAGTATTTTACAAACCCTTTTCAACACACGTATGTACATAACTAGTTTGTTATGCACATAACATACAGTTCTAATAAGGTTGCAACACAAGCATCTTACATGAAGCCGGTTGACATTGACAAATGACACATAACCATTTAGAAAATTCCAGACAGCTTTGCTGGCAGTATCTCTCTTTGTCACACTTCTATATAAATAATGTTGATATTCACAAATGACATATAATTATTTACAAAATTCCAGATAGCTGGGCTGGCCTTATCTCCTTTTGTTAAACTTTTATATAAATCATGTTAATATTCCCAAATGGCATATAATTATTTACAAATTCCGAATAGTTGGGCTGGCAGTATCTCTTTTTGTTGCATCCCCCCCCCCCGAAGACTCAAGCTAGTTTTTCAAGTGACCCTTGACAAATGTTGCTTGAGAGGGATAAGCCTATCTGTGAATACCTTACTCCATTCCCTGTCTTGAGATCACAGCTGCCTTGGCATGGTTGATGCTAGTACAGTATTGCACTATCCTATCATATGTATGAAACAAGAAGTTATGTACTCACCTTAACGTTCGATGTATGTAGTCCATCTCGCCTCACATTCTTACCCGTGGGTTCGGAGCCGAATGTCGGCTCCAACTCGGCCAAAACATTTCTAGCTCGAAGTCTTTCTATTGGCTGGGCTAAGAAGGTATCCCATGCTGCACTGCTCTATATCCCCAGATCTAGTTTGCTGCGAACACCAGCACTCATACTCCATGCATAACAACACCCAAGGAAAGGAAGAACAAACCAAGAATGAAGGGAGCTCTGAAACTAGACCTAACCTCCAGATCCTCTAGGAAGGGGGAAGAAGTGGGGGTAAGTAAGAATGTGAGGCAAGATGGACTACATACATCAAACATTATGGTGAGTACATAACTTCTTGATGTTATGTAGTCCAATCTCGCCTACATTCTTACCCGTGGGACAGCATCCCTAGCACCTAAATCCTGGGAGGCTCAGTGGAAAATACTCCTGAGCACTGTGGAACCAAAGGAAGACCTGCCCCTAGATACCACATCCAACTTGTAATGAGTAACAAAGGTGTGAGGAGATGCCCAAGTAGCCGCAGCACAAATATCATCCATAGACAATCTGGCCTGTTAGGCTGTAGATGTAGATACAGACCGAGTAGAGTGAGCCTTCACCAGAAATGGTAAATCTTTACCCCCTGAGGAATAAACAAAGGAAATACAGCTGGAGATCCACCTGGACAGAGTGACTTTGGAAACAGGAGACCCCATTCTGTTTTCCGAAAAGGAAACAAACAATTGATCAGATTTTCTGAGGTTTTTCATTCTGTGCAGATAAAAACATAGTTGTCTGTTTACATCCAATTGATGGAATTTAAATTCTGCCTTGTTTGAGAACTGGGGAAAAAACAATGGCAATTCAATGGGTTAATTAAGGTTACTGATTGACGCCACTTTGGGAAGAAAGGAGGGGTTCAGTCTAAGAGAAACCCTGTCCTTATGAAAAATCAAGTATGGGGGTTTGATTGATAGAGGTTGAATCTCTGAAACATGTCTGGCTGACGTGATGGCTACTAAAAAGACAGTCTTCCAGGTCAAGAATTTTAAATCACAAGTAGCTGCAGGTTCAAAGGCAGATGAAGTAAGAGCCTGTAGAACAAAGTTTAAACCCCAAGGCATGACAGGTTCTGATACCGGAGGACGAAGTAACAGAGTGCCCTTCAGAAAACCCTTACAGAGTATATGAGCCATCAGGCTAGGCTCATTTGCAACATGAAAGGTAGAAATCGCCGCCAATTAGACAAGAACTCCAAAACAGACAAAATTGGAGCCGTGTAAGGGTCAATCCTTTGGGTATGAGCCCAAATTGAAAATCTCTTCCATTTGCTGGAATAAATCTTCCTGGTCGAGGGCTTATGAGAGGAAGATAAAATATGAACTACCTCCGGCGAGAAATGATGAAGCCTAGCTAATGACGGAAGTGGAGTAGCCAGGCTGTCAACCGGAGGGTCCGCAGAGAGGGATGGAGCTGCCCTGACATGTGTGTCAGTAAGTCTGGTTGTAGGTCCAGAATCCAAGGAGCATCCACAAGGTAGGGATGGAGAAAGGGGAACCAAATCTGATGAGGCCAGTGTGGGGCAATCAGAATCATTCTGCTTCCCAAGGATTGCGCTTTCTGAATAACCTTTGACAGCAGAGGAACAGGTGGGAAGGCATAAAGTAGACCGGAGGGCGAATCGTGGACTAGAGCGTCCCTGGGTGACTCTCCCTGAGGGGGGGATCAATGTGAAGTAACTGCTGCATTTAGCATTGAGGGGGCTGGCAAAAAGGTCACAACAAGGCTGACCCCACCTGAGGAAGATCCGTTCCGCAACTTGACAGTTCAGGGACCACTCGAAAGACATCAGAATAGCTCTGCTTAGCCTGCCTGTGATCACGTTGGACTTCCCCAGAATGTGCGTTGCCACCAGAAAATGTTGGGAAGACACTGCCCACTGCCACACTCGCATGGCCTCTCTGCACAGGGGATTTGTCTTGGTTCCTCCCTGCTTGTTCAGATACCACACCACTGACATATTGTCCGAGTGGATTGCAATAGTCCCGAGAGGAAGAAAGCTCTGAAGTGCCTGCAACGCAAGTAGCACAGCTCTCATCTCCAGGACATTGATATTCAGATGCATCTTGTGCTCTTGCCACGTGCCTTGGACTGTCCTGCCTAGATAATGCCACCCCACCCCATCTGGGAGGCATCTGTGGTCACCGTGGCAATCGGGGGTGCTGGAACAAAGGGCTTTCCTGTGTCCAGATTGTCAGTGCGAAGCCACCAACTGAGATCCTATCCGTAAGTAGAATAGGGTGAGAAAGAGGAAGACATTGAAGAGAACACTGGGCAAAGAGAAGTCACTGAAGGAGTCTCATATGTAACCTTGCTAGAGCAACTAACATAATCGTCGTGGCCATAGTCCACAACAGTTGGAGAACCCATCTTGCCTTTGCTCTTCTCAGAGGGAGCAGGGCATGAACTTGTTGTTGTAGGGCTCTGATTCTTTCCTGTGGTAAAAACGCCCACATGAGGACGATGTCTAGTTCTGCACCTATAAAAGTGACACGCTGTGAGGGCAACAAGGCAGATTTTTCCCAGTTCAATGTTATGCCCAACTGTTGACACAGATTTATAGTGGTGTTCCTGGTCTGAATTAGTAGATGCCTGGTGGTGGCAGTGAGGAGCCGGTCATCCAGATATGGAAACACTTGGAATTCTTGATGTCTCAAGTGAGCAGTCACCACTGCCATGCATTTGGTGAACACCCTGGGGGCTGTGGTGAGACCAAAGGGCAGGGCTTCAAACTGAAAATATCTGGCTCCCAGCTGGAAGCGTAGGTGACTCCTGGATGCCCTGTCCATTTTGATGTGGTAGTAAGCATCCTTGAGGTCGATGGAGCACATCCATACTTCTTTTCCCAACAATGGGAAAATAGACTGCAGTGTGACCATTCGGAACTTGGACTTTTGTACATGGTTGTTCAATCGGCTGAGATCTAATATAGGTCTCAGGTCCCCTGTTCTTTTTGGCACCAAAAAGAATCTTGAGTAAGTCCCTAATCTGATCTGGTCCGAGGGGACATGTTGGATGGTTCCTTTTTCTAGCAGCTTTGAAACTTCTGAAGCTGCATAATCCCTTTGACTGGGTGGAACATCCAGGATTTTCCTGCCTGGAGGGGGGTTTGATGAAAAGCGAATGACATAACCTCTGGAAATTATTCGTAAAACCCATTGGTCCTGGGTGATGTGTTGCCAGGCCTCCAGGTATAACGAGATTCGACCCCTGACTGGCTCCGGAAATGCACAGTCGGGCCTCCCATCAGAACCGTGAAAGGAATTGCAGTCTCCCGAGTTGCAGGGGCCTCCTCTGACTCTAGGGTGGCATCTCCCTGAATAACCCCCCCTCCTCTGCCTCTGAAGGGAGGCTCACCTTGTGCACCGGGAAAAAACCTCTGTGATTTCTTGAGCCACATTTTTCCACCCCTCTGGGCCTTGGGATAAGGCCTAGAGGTAAGGGAAAAACAGACTCCTACAGCAGACAGACTTTTTCCCTCCTGCTCGCACCTGGTGAGGGTGTCTTTCACCTTGGTTCCGAACAAACAGGAACCATCAAAAGGGGCGTCAGTGAATGAAGACTTGAAGGCCTCCGCAAAATGACAAAGGCGCATCCAGGCCTGTCTCCTAAGGGCGACTCCTGAACTTGCTGCCCTACTCGCTCCCTCAGTTGCATATGAAATCAGCCTCATGGAGGAGTTAACAATGGACTTGAGGGTAGACATCTGGGCATTAACCATCTGGGTCACCGCCTCAGAAATGTTACCCATGAGAGTATCTCCAAGCTCCTTGAGGAGATCTCTCTGGAGCCGTGTAAGGTGAGATAAATAATTCAGTGACCATAAGATAAAGGTTGCTGAAGAGAGGGTACGCTTCCCATACTGGTCCATGGTCCTAGACTCCTTGTTAGGAGGATGGACGGTGGAAGAAGTCTCGGCTAATTCCTTCTGAGTGGCCGTTGCCACCACCATGGCATCCACAGGGGCTCCCTTGGAAAGAAACTCTTTACCCAGGGGAGCAGACAGAAATTTATTGGGTCTCCTGGGGACTGGTTCCACAGAGTCAGGGTTCTGCCACACCCTTCGACAAATCAAATCCAGGAGCTTGTTGAAGGGTGGAGACACCCAGGAGGTGGAGGGCTGAGCACCGAAGGCCTTCAGGAAGACTGACTCCTCCTCAGAGGGGGCTTTGGATGGCCAGTCACCTCTTTGTTTCAAGATCTCTAGGATGTCAGAGAAAGAAACATCTTCAGAGGATGACTTGGGGGACCCCTCCGTTTCCTGAATGTCAGTATCTGATGTGAGAGACTCATCCTGGGAGTCTATGTGCTTCCTCTTGCATGTTTTCTTTCTAGGGGACTCCTCAGGCAAGCACTCTGAGGGGTCCTCAGAAACTTGGGGACCACTCATGGGGGTACCCTGAGGCCTTGGGGCTCTGCTGTCTAAAGATAGGTGGTGATCAGAGACCCGCACCGGAGTAGTAGGGGACAGAATGACTGACCCGCATGATGTCGCTGATGATCTGGCCAGTGCACTCTGCATGGCCTCAAAGGCTGGTCCCCCTGAGTCTGAGAAGCGACCAGCCTCCGAAGTCATGACAGGAGTCAGACTTTCCCACGCCGAAGCACCAAGGGGGAGACTAGGAACCGAGAGATGTCCCAAAGCCTCTCCCTTGGGTCCGACTGAAGAATCTCGAGTCCTGAATCCTGTGGATGGAGCCAACGGGGTCGGAGCTGACGTCAGCACCGATAAGCCAGGAGGGGCCATCGGAACTGACCTGGAGACATCACATGGAGCCGAGCACTCTGGCTCCAAAGGCTGGGATGCGCTCGGAGGAGAAAGTATCGAAGTAGGTTGCAGGATGGGCTCTGGAGCTGACTGGGATGTTGCTGAGAACAATTTTGCCAAGACCAGTGACTGAAGGAGTCTCTGCACCACTCTATCAATGTCCACATCTGATAATGTCCTGGAAGATTTGGTGGACAGGGAGGGAGATCAAGACCTCTTCTCAGGTGATACTTGCCTAATACTAGGCGATTGGCTCTGAATAGGTTCCAAAATGATTGGAGCCGACACCAGTTCCATCACCACTTACACTTCCTGCTGCCCTGAGGATGGTGGAGCCTAGGATGTTGAAGCTGATTTAGCTATTTTCCCCGGTGGCTCCGAGGAGACTGAGGGAGCCGGAGACCTCTTTTTTGATTTTGTGGTTTTAGCTTAGAGCTGGAAGCAGTTTCCAGACCCTCTTCGAAGGAGGGTTTCAGAAGTCCCTTCAAAATTAACTTATTCTTTCTTTACTGAAGGACCCTAGGACTAAATGCATGACAGAAGTTGCATGACTCCTGGAGATGGATTGCTCCCAGACAATATACACAGACAGAATGTCAATCGGTAATGGACATTTTATAGCCACACTTTGAGCATTTCTTAAAGCCCGAGGGCTTGTGCTCCTTAGAATCTTTAGACATCATAACCAACTACCACCAATCACCAAGACAAAAAATTACAGGTACAGAACCAACTGGAAAAACAGTCAGAGACTTACACCACACTTAGGGTGGGAAAAAAAAAACTACCACTAACAAAAAACTCCAACGAACAATCCTCTGACACACACAAGAGCAGGGGTAGGACTAAAACCTCTAATTTAAATGGTTTTAGATCGGAAAGTTTGTAACACAGGGAAGCAAGGGGGCAGACTAGGTCCTCTAACTGAAATGGGCCTAGCCCATTGGAACAGCTAGTGGGATACCACAGAAACAATCACGCACACACTTTTCCACAAAATAATACCAAACTAACAATAGCTATTAAAATAGCTTTTGGTTTGCAATAAATTCTCTCAAGAAGAAGAAAAAAGGGTACTTAGCCACAGCCAAGAGCAAGAACACATCCGAGCTACACGAGTGAGAAATGAGATCTGGGGATATAGAGCAGTGCAGCATGGGATACCTTCTTAGCCCAGCCAATAGAAAGACTTCGAGCTAGAAAAGTTTTGGCCGAGTCAGAGCCGACATTCGGCTCCGAACTCACGGGTAAGAATGTAGGCGAGATTGGACTACATAACATCCCTAGTTTCCACCATAGTAATTTGGGATTTTGCTGGCTAGTTCCCTGTAGCCATAGATCCCCCTCAGGTGCCTCCTGCCTCTTACTGCAAATGCTTAGTACCAGGGCCTCCCTAACTTGGTAAGATTTCATCATGTATACATGGTACAATTTGTGCCCCTGCCTCCTGCCTAGCACTTCTACCAGGTAGTTAACATCACTGACCTTCCTTACCACATTGAAGGGTCCCTCCCAAGCTGCCTGCAGCTTATTTTGTCTGTCAGGAATGAGAACCATAACCTGCTGCCCCACAGCATACACTCTAGCTTGAGCATTCATGTCATACCAGACCTTTTTTCTGCTGTTGAGCATCTGCCAGGTTCTCCTGGGCCAAGCCCATGAGTTCCCTGAGCCTTGTTCTGAGATTTAGAACATATGCCACAACAGACTCTTTGTGGGATTCACACTCACCCTCCCACTCACCACAAATCAAATATAGAGGTCCCCTCACCCTATGCCCATACAGCAACTCAAAGGGTGAAAAACCTTGGGATTCCTGGGGCACCTCTCTGTAAGCAAACAACTGATGGAGCAAATATTTGTCCCACTCTCCCTTCAGCTGGTCTGCAAATGCCCGTAGTATGGTCTTGAGTGTACACTTTAAGCTCTCAGCAAGACCATTAGTCTGGGGATGGTAGGGGTGGTCTTTAGGTGCTTCATCCCACAGTGCTTCCACAGACAAACCAGCAAGTCTGACATGAAATCGGCACCTCTGTCAGTCAGTATTTCTTTTAGGAAACCTACCCTAATGAAAATCTCTAACAAAGCATATGCCACCTTTTCTGCTTTGAAGGAGGAAAGAGCCACCATCTCAGGGTATCTGGTAGCATAATTTACTACCACTTGGGTCTACTTCTTCCCGGTGGAACTTGGGGTACTCAGAGGCACCACAATATCCATAGCTACCCTCTGAAACTGCTCTTCAATTACAGGCAAAGGCATCAAAGGAGCTTTTGCCTTGTCTCCTGCCTTGCCTACTTTGGCACTCCTCACAAGTCCTGCAGTACCCTGTTACATGTCTGGAAATCCAAGGCCAATAAATGTTCTTCATAATACATCTCTTTGTATGCCTTATGCCCATATGACCTGCAAAGGGAATGTCCTGGGCTATGGCTAGAAGTGCCAGATGATAAGCTGTGGGCACTACCAGCTGCTGTATTATCTCACCCTGTAGCCCTCCCTCAGGGGTCCACTGTCTATATACAGTAACCCTTTGTACCAGTATACAGATTTCCCCTTTCCTTGAAAATTGGGTGCCTCAGTAGCCATCTCCCTCAGGTCTTGTAATGTAGGGTCTGAGACCTGAGCCTGTCTCTAATGTCTCTTGGTAATCCTTCCCAGCTCCCCTTCCACAGGAGGTTTGGTATTATCTAACAGCAGTGCCTAACTCTCAGCCTGGGTACTACTACTCACCTCTGCCCTTGCAGTCATTCTGTCCAAGGGAACATCAGTAATCACAAGCAGCTGTGGATCACCTTCAGTCTCAGTACTACAGGGCAGTTCCCTCTCTGAAGTAACCACAACATCAGTCCTGACTTCAAGTGTTCAGTCTGTCTGTCTTCCCCAGACTATAAGACCCTCATGCTTGTCTCCAAGCCTGACTGTGTGTAACTGCATGCACGCAAGGTACTGCATTACCAAAATCATTCGCTATCAGGACATCTGCAGGGATATCCTCAAACACACCTACTTGCTGGCTTCCATTTCCAGCCTCCAAGTCAAGGTGAACCCTAGCCAAAGGTATTTGGAATGGATTCCCTCCTAAAGCTCTGACTGGAGTAGACTACCCAAGCAAGTAACTCTCCTCTTTAACCACTGCAGACTTCACAATAGTAGGTCAGAGGCTGTGTCTCTCTTAGCAGTGGCCTGTTTCTCATCTGCTAAGATAGGATATAACATCTTGTGGTAGTTTGGTACCCTTGTTGTCTCCAGACAACTTACTGCTGCATTCTGTCATTCCCACTTACTGGCTATCCCACCTTTTGTTCCCCAGCTTCCCTCTGTAGACATCTATATGCAACATGGTCCCACTGGTTACATTTAAAACATTTAACCCTTGGTCCTGCCCATGAACCTGAACTAGTGGCTTCCCCTGCTACTGGTACTCTGTTGGGGTGGTTTAGACTGCCCACCAGGGATTCCCTTAGACGCATGAGCAGCACTGGGTATCCCTTTCCTGTGCATTGATGCCCTGCTTCCTAGGTATAGGTCTCCCTTTTTCCCCAACTCATCTGCTGTGTTGCATTCTCTATCCACTAACCAGATTCTCATGTCCTCAGGCAAAGTGCTAAGGGCTTGTTCCCTCAGCAAAAGGTCTGCCAGCTCTTCAAAAGTGGTGAGCTGACACCCACTCACCCACATATGAAAATAAGTGCTTAACTCAGCAATATATTCACACACACTTTCATCTGCCTTGTGTCTGTGTTCATGAAACTTTTTCTATAAGCTTCAGGTGTTAACTTAAAACACTCTAATAAACAATGTTTGACAGTATTATAATTTAAGCAATCAGCATCAGACAATGTAGAAATAGCAGTGTTTACCATGGAGTAAAGGGGCCATGAACCATACCAAGAGCCCTTGGTCAACATTATATGGTTTACAAGCCTTTTCAAAAATATGAATAAAACTATCAAAATTATCACTCTGTGTAAATTGTGGAAGAAATTCACTGACCTTTGTTGCTTCTGGGGTTTGGTTACTCCCTTCCCCATTATTGCCATGACCCTGGCAGAGTCAGCATCTCCTTTTCATTTTGCCTCTGCCTCTCACTCTCTTCAGCCTCCAGACATCTCAGTCTCCCTGGGCATTCTAATGCCATCTGTTTCTCCTTTTCTTCAGCCTCCAAACACCGCAGTCTCTCTGCTGATTCTGGTTCTAACCATTTGGCCTCCAGTTCAAGTCTCTCTAAATCCAGATGGATTTTTATGTCCTCTGAGGCAAGGTTGAACTGCCCATTTTCTGAGAGTTGCACATCCCAAAAGCCAGTCTGGTTGTCCTCCTGTTTGCTTGTCTGTGATGCAGCTGTGACTAAGGCTGCAATCATGTATGCTTTAGTCAGGTTGGCATGGACCAGTCCTTTGGCTTGGCACGTCAGCCAACTAGCACCTTGTCAGCTTGCCATACTCCTGTGCTGACATCCTTACCTGCTCTCCATGACTAACTAAGCTAAAAAATATATAAAACTATTGTGATGTGAAACTGTAAATGTTCACTGTGTGGCTGATTAAGATTACAAACACCTTTCTTACTGACCACTGTTTACAGGTTGCAGGAATTCAATATGCACACCACTGAATCCCAATATGTGGATATCCCATCACTGAAAACCAATATATGTGAAGCCCCACCACTGGACCAGTAATCAAGGAGCCTCAATCCTCAGCACTAGCATTAGTGGGTGACGTACTTTGACAGGATTACAAGTACACACACAGTATTTCCAGATACAACTCTCTACATCAAGGGTAATTTCCATTAAGAGCACACAGAGACCACAGTCAGTCTGGGGCTGGTTTCTCCCTCTTTCTCCAGATGCCCAATAAGACACCCCACTGGCACAGCTATAGAGTTAAGATCTCAGCTAAGTGACCAGGTCAAGACCTCCAGCACCCTCTCTGTCCAACCAGTGCTTTGTGTCCCTACCCAAGTAGCTGACACACACACTCTTTAAGGTTTGAATTATACACACACACACACACACACACACACACACACACACACACACACACACACACACACACACACACCTGGAAAGGCTGGCACAGGTTTACTAGCTATGCCCCCTTCTGCCCAGACTATAATGTAGTTTCCCCTGTCACCAGCCACTACATATCAGCTACTTTAAGGCTCTTAACAAAGGGTGTCCAATCTTACTGTGTAATGTTACTATCAATGCAAATGGCAGTTGACCAAGAGCAAGACTATTAGGAATGGCCTACACAGTGTCACCAAATAAATATTCAAGTACTCTCAGAATTTAAATATGTCTCACAAAGATCAGCCACAATGAAATGTTTAAATATATTTAATAATAAAACAAGACAATACTAAGTATATATGTACAGTGATATCAGAGTTCATAATCACAGGAAATATTTAAAACAACATTACAGGACAGTCTCAAATAAATAAAGAAAAATATCTAAGATAAGCTTTGCTGTATTAACTTATTTATTTATTTATTTATTTATTTATGTATTCACATTTGTTTACTGGAAAGTTCCGACTGGACTCAGGTCCTTTTTCAGAGGAGGCCCGGGGAGAAAAGCTCCACAGAAAGAAATTGAAAAAATACAAATAATAGTGATAGTACAAGCAATAACACACATAAAAATGCACAACAAGTTACAAGCAGAGCTATTGATAACATAAATAGCCATTGATACAATCTATAGCATTTAGTATAGAAATAAAAATGGCATTAGTGGTTGTTGGTAATACTGGGAGCTAGATGACATTGAGGCAGATTAGTAATAAATTCATTGATCTGACAGATTACCTGTGATCTGAAACAGTAAATAAAGTGGAATGTTAATCCAGATGGTGGGAAGACCTGGGAAGATTTAAGGGTTTGTCTGGATGAAGGTAGGAGTAGAGAGATAGCAATATTCTGACAGTGGGAGGCAGGGGTAGTTAGAGAAGGGAAGAGATGTAATGAGGGGAAACTATAGGTGGGAATTTTTAGTCGGATGCATGCATTGACATAACCAATGTCCTTTGAGGTGGGTTGCTGTGCAGTTTTGAAGAGAGTGCCTGACGTTAGTGTGGTTATGGAAGGGAGGAAGGTGTTCCATAACCTGGCTATTTTGGAGAAGAAAATAGCTTCTCCAGCAGAGTTCTTGGGTTTGGTTGCAAGAAGTTGTTTTTTATTGCTGGAGAGTAGAGGTCTGGTCGTATGGTAGGGATGGAGAAGAATTTGAAAGGATGGTACTTTGAGAGGAAGGTTTACAATCTTGTGGGCTAGAGCAAGTTGATTCAGGTATAGAAGTTGAGGCTGTTTGAGCCATTCAAGTTCTCTAAGTGAGATACAGTGGTGACTGTGGTAAGATGCTTCAGTGGTGAATTTAGCAATTTTATTGTAACAGACCTCCAGCTTGTTTAGGCCTATTTGCCTGAGGTTGGTAAGTACTGGAGAGGCATAAAGAAGAGAGGAGATGAGGTGAAAATTGGCCACAGAAATTCTGGCAGTTTTCCTGAGGAATTGTTCGTTTCTGTAAAGGGCTCCTAATTTTTTTGTGCACTTCTTTATGGTTTATGAAATGTGAATGTCGAATCTGAGATGATTATCAATCTCAACACCAAGTAGTTTGCTGTGTTCTGTTGCGGACATGATGGTATTGTCATTGGCTAGGATATTGAAGTGAGGGTTGGGAAGGTTAGATTTTGTGAGTTGAAAGATGAGGAGTTTGGTCTTGTTAGGGTTGAATATTAGCTGGGCATCAGATAGCCAAGTTTCCACTGAGGAAAAGGCTTCTTGAGTGATCTTGTGAAGTTCTGGTATTATAGGGGCAGAGCAGATGAGGGTGGATCATCTGCATTCTGTATGAGGGAGGCCTGCTTGGTGGCTGTGAAGAGATTATTGGTGAAGAAAGAGAATAGTAATGGTCCAAGGATGGATCCCTGGGGAACACCGTGTGTGACAGGAAGTTGAGGGGATAGTTCATTAAGCCAGATAACAGATTGTTGGTGGTCAACTGGGTAGCTGTTAAACCAGTCTGTAGCTGATTGGGAAAAGGATAGATTAGTGAGAACAGATTTTAGTTGCTTGTGGGAGACCATGTCAAAAGCCTTAGCTAGATCCAGGAAAATGGCAGAGGAGTAAAAGCCATCATTTTTATGTGGAAGGATAGTGTTAGTGAAAGAGAGCAAGGCAGAGGTAGTGCTGTGGAATGGTCTGAAGCCATGTTGGAAGCTGGACATGAGGTTATTAGTTAGGTGGTAGTCTTGAACTTGGGTGTGGATGCATCTCTCAAGTATCTTGGAGAGGGGGCAGAGGATGGCTATAGGATGGTAGCTGGAGAGTTCAGTGGAGGAGCCACCTTTATGTAGGGGAATTATGTGGGATATTTTCCACAGTGTAGGGACATAGCATTCTGTTAAGTATCTGTCAGTCAAGATGGAGACTGGGTAGGCTAGGGGTTCAGATGCAATTTTTAGGTATTCGCAGGGGAGATTGTCAGCAGCTAGTTTGGTAGGTTTAAGTTTTAGTAGAAGTTTTTTGATATGGGAAGTATGTACTTGAGCAAATGAAAAGATAGTGGCAGAGTATTTGGAGTTGGTGAGGGGAGGGTGGGGAGGGGGTTGTGCTGCCTGGCCAAAGCTAGCATGGTTTTAGTGAAGTATCTGTTGAATGTGGTGGCAATATTGTTGGAGGATGGGGGAGAGGTAGGTAGGGTATGTCAACTTTACCTGGGCAGAGAATGGAGTTAATGTTGGACCAGAACTGCCTGTGGTTGTGATGGGAAGAGTTTAGGGCAGATTGACAGTATTTTGTTTTATTTTCTTTTATTTGCTTTTTCACCTTATTTTGCCATTCTAGGAATGACTGTCTAGAGGAGGGGGGGGGGTTGTAGAGCACCAATGCTCCCAGGCTTTGTCCCTGCATTTCATTTGTGACCTGGTGCTTTTTTTGAAGCCTGGGGGAGTATTGTGCTTTAACCCTGGCATTTCTTATGGGGCCTTGAGAATTTAGAATGCTTAGGAAGGTACTATTGAAGAACTGTACAACTTCATCTAGATTGAGGTACTTTAGTGGTGAAAAGTTACAGGTTTTACGTGATGAGGTAAAGGTGAGAGAGTTAAAGTTTTTCTTGTTATGTGTTTGTCGATAGATAATGGGTTTAGTATTATGTAAGTGGCGTTTTAGAAGGAAAGATGGGGTATGGTCACTGAGGCAGTCTGGTAGACAACCAGCTAGGTTTGACTCAGAGGATTTATTGACTAATATCTAATCGAGAGCTGATTGTTTGTTAGAACTTTTATTTATCTGGGTGGGTGACTGTATAAGTTGGGAGAAACCATGAAGGTTAAGATGGTGGGATGGTTGGTTGTTGTTACATGATAGCCAGTTAATATTAAAATCACCTAAAATTAAGGTTTCTTAGAGAAGGGAATGGCTAGCCCAACTGCAGAGATTTTCAAGGGGTGAGGTATTTTAGCTGAGTGGGAAGTAGCATCCGATGATGTTGGTTATTTTGTTTGCATTCAGTTTGAGGTTAGCATATAGGATTTCTTCATTTCCAGTTTGAGGGGCTGATTTGTTGAGGAACTGGACGTTTAGGTGGTTTTTGAACATTAGAGCAACACCACCACCTTTCTTAGATAGCTTATCCATGCAAAGTATGTTATAACCTGTAAGTAGTATTTCCTCACTTTTACTGTGAGGTTTGCGCTAGGTTTCAGTTAGAATGAGTATGTCTGGGGAGTAAAATGCTATGTTGGAATGTAGGTCATGGGTTTTATTGGTTACGCTTCTGATATTATTCTTAGTAAGAGGAGGTCCGATGGTTTGCTGTTGACAGTTAGTTGTAAGATTGTGCAGTCTTTTGGTAGGTTATTGGGTGTGGGGTTGGAAATGTTTGGGTCAGGGTTAGGATGGAAGTCACCACTGAGAGCTAGTTTAGATAGGACAGTACACATACATTTTTTAAGTATGTTAGTTTGATGCATTTTAGGGAGAATTTTTGCCTGTAAATAGATGGTGACTGATAGTGTTTTGGGCATAGTGGGATAGTGATTGTGTTGGTATGATAAGTGTAGGAGGAGGATGGGTGGAGTATTGTGGTGAAAGTAGTGGTACAGTGAAAGTGGTTGGGTGGGTGTATTATGGTGTCCTGGTAGGCAGTAAGGTGTGCAAAAATAGTGCATGTTAGGAGTGTAAGTATGCTTTGAATTAGCAAAGTTGTATAGATGAGAGAAAACTAGGTGAGGATTGGGGGTGGAGGAAAGAGAAGTAGTAGTAAGAGTAGATGGGACTGGTTAACTGGTTGTTAAGGGGCTAGGTGGGTAGAAGTTACAGGAGTGTTGTGATTGGTAGTTTGAGTGAGTGGGAGGGGTTTCTGGATAGAATAAATGGAGATGTAGTGGGGCGGGTGAGAATTGGGGCAGGATAGGGGAGCAGAGTGAGTGTAAGCAGAGTGAGTGGTGAACTATGAACATAGTAGGTAGACCCTAGTTCTTGGTGAGGATGAGGGCCATGAAAAAGAAAAAAAAAACAATAAGAAAAGACAAAATAGGGCTGTGGAACAAGGGTAGGATACAACATCTTCCTCAGTCTTAACCTATGATTTAGACCCTGAGTCCTGGCAAATTAAATACTTTCCTTAATGTTTTTTTTTGTCCAAGGAATGGGGGGAAGAAGTTTAACAGAACTGGGTTAGAAAGTGTGGGAGTGGTGGGTAATAAGCAGTTGTTTCTCCTAGTGGAGCACTCACTAGCACAGGCAGAGAATTTTAGTTACTTCTATATGGCAGTGACCTTTGTTGTAACTAAAACAGTATCCAAAGCTGTAGAGGTTTAGCACTTAAGGCACCTACAATTATTGACTGTGGAATTTCCCATTTATTATGGTCCGCGGGTTGTTGGTGTACAGTAACAGTTTGTAAGGAAGACGACCATGTTTTGGTGAAAAGGGAGTCCAGCAGGTAGTTAGAGTAGAAATGGAGGGATAACTAGAAGGAGAAAAAGAGAATAGTAGTAATCAGCAAGTGCATTATAACATTAGCTAACCAGTTACAACATAGCTTGGATGTTCATAATATGCACTCAAATTCACATAAACAGTCAGCACTGTGAAGGCCGCCAGTCCAGCTAGCTGGAATTTTGATAAATAATTCTATGTAATTTGTGAATAGTAATATGATTTGTATGCTTGTCTTACACATGTAAGTAAACTGTATGTTATGTGCTGGGCTTCAAAATGTAACCACAGTGCACCCTACTGGAAAAGAGCAAAACTCTAAGAAAATAAGTTGCATTGTTTACCATGTTGTTTATCTTAGCTTGGAGACAGAATGTCTGCTGCTAGAAATTCTTTCTATTGTCTAGAAAGTTCCTGTTAGCCTGGGAACTAAAGGTTGAGGTGACAAGAATGATGTAATCTGAGATAACCCAACAGAAATGTTTGATAGTAATTTAAGAAGTCTCAAAAACTCCAGCTCTACTCCATCATATATCACCTACTCAGAGGTGATCTCTGCCTAACATACAAAGCTATGTCAACCCCAACTACACTTAAAGAAATCACAATCTCTCCGAACCACATGCTCCAGGGACCTAAACCTTGTCACCACAATAAACAGAACATGCTGGAGGGATAGATTCCTGTCCTAGAGAATTCCCGTACTCTGGAACAAACTACCCATTCATGTCAAGCAAAGCTCCTCATTGGCTCTCTTTAAGAAAAGTCTTGATGACTGGATGGGAAATAGAAAATTCACCTTGGGGATCACTTCTGCAGCACTGCTTGACAGGGGCGTAGGAAAATAATTTTCTTGGGTTGCGAAAGCCAGGGAACCTTTTTGGCTTGGCTTATATAGGCCCTAGGGCTGATAGCCTAGTACCTACCTATGAACCTATGAACTGAAGAACTATCTCTCAGAGAAAGTCTGTGCATTTTGTATTTGTCTTTGGACCTAGAAACATCCATTCAGTACTTGCATCTGTTTTGCTAATAATAAGTACTAGATTACAGTGATTTCTCTTAGAGATAGATAGGAATATAGCAAGATTAGTTTAGATGTTTTCTATATTTATGTGAAACTGTCCTGCAATGTTGTTTTAAAATATTTCCTGTGATTCTGAACTCTGTTGTCACTGTGTTGCGTTATTGAGCATTGTTTTGTGCTTTTATTATTTATTATTAAATATATTTAAACCTTTTAAGTGTGGCTGGTTTGTTTAGAGATATTTAAGCTCTTAGAGTATGTGCATATGTATTTGGTGATACTGCACAAACCACTCTTAAATAGTCTTAAAGTCTTGGACACACTTACCATTTGGATAACAGTAACATTACACAGTAAAATCGGTCACCCTTTGGGAAGCGCCTTATAGTAGCTGATAAAGGGTGGTTGGTGGCAGCTGGTACTACCTTACAGTCTGGAGAGAAGGGGGCATAGCTAGTAAACCTGTGCCAGCCTTCCCGGGAGTGTCTGTGTGTTTGTATATAAATCAAATCTCAAAGTGTTTGTGTGTCAGCTACTTGGGCAGGGACACAAAGCACTGGTTGGACAGAGAGGGTGCTGGAGGTTTTGGCTTGACCACTCGGCTGAGATCTTAATCCTATAGCAGTGACAGTGGGGAGTCTTACTAAGAATCTGTAGAAAGAGGGGAAACTAGCCCCAGACTGACTGTGATCTCTGTGTGCTCTTAAGGGAAATTGTACTTTACTGTGTATGTGTACTTATCCTCCCAATGTGCACGTCTCTCATTTGTGCTAGTTGTGAGGATTGAGGCTCCTTGATTACTGGGACAGTGCAGCGGCATCACAAACACATATACAAAATTGTAAGTGTAGTACTGAAATAGCCAGCACATTCAGACAGAAATTATACAAACAGTAAGACCAAAGATCTAAAAGCTCATACATATGCAGAGAAATAATCACTGTGTGGTTCACAAACTTGCTTAAAGAGTAACCAGTCAGAGTTGGCCTAACCTAGTGACACATTATATTGGCCCAACAAAAAGTTTAGACAGTAAAAAAGCCAGTGACAGTACAACTGAACAGTTTAGATTGTCACTTTTGTACAGCTGCTAACAATGTAGCTCGTAGCTGACTGCAGTATGTATCTAGACAGTAAAATAGTTGGTAACAGTAAAACTGTACAGAATGTAATTATTGCAACTGTAACAGCTGCTGCATAAGATTCGTACCTGGCTGCACTATATATTAATCAGTACAAACATAACATTAGCTTAACAACAAAAATATCTGCCATCAGGATATTTGTTATGAAACTGAAATTGAAGCCTTACATGTCGGACCTCCCAATGCCGAGGAAAGAGAAACAGCTGCAATAAGAGATTTAAAAATGGCACCTGCAGCTTTTGTTAGCTTTAGATTGAGTAGTACTGGACAAGAACTGGGAATGGGGAGGGCCAAAAACAGCCTGACACAGCTAGTTGGACTATAAAATTATAATGACACCCTAGTTCTTGGCGAGGATGAGAGCCATGAAAAAGAAAAAAAAACAATCAGAAAAGACAAACCGGGGTTGTGGAACAAGGGTAGGTTACCACAAATTCCTCAGTCTTACCCTATGATTTAGACCCTGAGGCCTGCCAAATTAAATACTTTCTTTAACATTTTTCTTGTCCAAGGAATGGGGGGAGGGGGTAACAGAACTGAGTTAGAGAGTGTGGGAGTGGCAGGTAATAAGCAGCTGTTTCTCCTGGCAGTGCGCTCACTAGCACATGCAGAGAATTTTAGTTACTTCTATATGGCAGTGACTTTTGGTGTAACTAAAAACAGTATCCAAAGCTGTAGAGGTTTAGCACTTAAGGCACCTACAATTATTGACTGTGGAATTGACCATTTATTACAGTCCACGGATTCTTGGTGTACAGTAACAGTTTGCAAAGAGGAAGACCATGTTTTGGTGAAAAGGGAGTCCAACAGGGAGTTAGAGTAGAAATGGTGGGATACAATTATTGACTGTGGAATTTCCCATTTATTATGGTCCGTGGGTTCTTGGTGTACAGTAACAGTTGCAAGGAGGAAGACCGTGTTTTGGTGAAAATGAAGTCCAGCAGGGATTTACAGTAGAAATGGAGGGATAAATGTGGGAGCATGCAACCCCATGAAAGAGAGACAGTTGCAATAAGAGATTTTAAAAATGGTGCCCATAGCTTTTGTTAGCTTCCTGACTATATCTAAAAAAATTATACTGCACCCTAGTATACTTACTTCAGAGCAAGCAAGGCAGATGTCTTGATGTTTAGGGCAAACTTAAAATACAGAATGCCGTCTCTCTCTCTCTCTTTCTCTCTCTCTCTCTCTCTCTCTCTCTAGCCATCAAATATTACTGCTGGGATATTTGCAGAATGACATAATTTCTTGTCATTTGACTTCATTTCTCAGGCCCAATTTGACTTCAGTTCTCAGGCCCTGATGTAGCTGGTAGCATTTAGCATCTACCTGTGGAAATACATACACAAGGGCTTTTCCTCAAATCTTGGTACTTGCTGGAAGTCATAAAACAATAAAACACTTGCAAGACAATGCAGAAAGTTCCCTAGTCTAGACATTGTGTCTGTTACTGCACTGAAACTGGAAGATAACATCTTTTTATGACCCAGCCATAAAGTAATTTAATTTCAACTATTTTTCTGAAGTTTTGCAAGTTAACTTCCTGTGCTCCAGTTTTCCCTGTTACCCTGTTAAAATATATATATTTTAACTGTTTCAATAGTGGGTATACATTTCTGTTCTTTTCCAGTAGGGTACACCGTGGATGAATCTTTAAGTTCAGTACTTTACAAACCCTTTTCAACACACATGTCTGTACAAACCTGGTCTGATATATACATAACATACAGTTCTAATAAGGTTATAACACAAGCATCTTACATGAAGCATGTTGACATTCACAAATGACACATATCCATTTACTAAATTCCAGACAGCTGTCCTAGCGGTATCTCTCTTTATCACACTTCTATATAAATCATGTTGATATTCACAAATGACGTATAACTATTTACAGAATTCCAGACAGCTGGGCTGGTTGTATCTCCTTTTGTTACACTTCTATATAAATCATGTTAATATTCACAAATGACATATAATTATTTACAAAATTCCAGATAGCTGGGCTGGCAGTATCTCTTTTTGTTACAATGGTAATCAAGAAAAGTTGACTTTATTTGCAGAGAATATAATTTTGTACTTGACAAAACTAAAAAAAGGACGTCTCAGTGATGTGTAACATTTTAAGATAGCTTCAAGTCCTTTTGGGATATAAAATTAACGAAGGTAAATCAAAGGCTATAGCTGTAAACTACATACCCATACATAAATTGGTATAACAATATCCATATTTCTGGGCACATGATAAAATGAAGTAGTTAAGTGTATGGATTAAAATGGATTCTGTTATGGTAGCTAAGGATACCTGAGAAAAGACTAAACAAAAGATAATACAAAAACTTAGAAACTGGAAGCTTTTGTTTGTGGATATGGTTAGCAAGATACAAGCAAAGAAAATGTTTTAGTCCCTTTAGTTCCATATACAGGTTAGGCAAATTTTATTAACCAGAAGTGAAATTGTGGACAATAATTAATAAAGAGTTGAAGACATTTATCTGAGAGGGAAAGAAAGCAATGGTTGAATGTGATACGTTGATCCTTCCAGTAAAATGAGGTGATTTAGAATTATTTGATTTGAGGGGATATTTTAGAGTTACGCAGTTAAGGCTCATATACATCACACAAGCAGAAAGCTATAATTCAAAGATGAAAGGGATGATGAAGCAGGGGGGAATTTTAAAAAATAAGGAAAGGAGTGGAATTTTGAATGCAGCTCCTTAAGGAGAATAACAACAGAATACTGTATTCATAAAGTAACAGAAAGTATTCTAATAATTAAGCCAACATGAGAATGGAGAAAGGATATTTTGCCAATAGGGATGACTGCAATTCAGGCACAAAAGGTAGACAACAGGGGCTAGAATTTATCAGGGAAAACTGGCAAATGAACCAAGGTATTGGAAAAATAATTAGAGATGGAATATAATACAATGGGAAGAGGCCAAGAAGACATTTGGACTGCAGGCTAGAGTCTGCCTTCCCTATAAGGGATTGCTATCAGAGTACAGGCAAAGAAAAGGGGCAGGGGAATTCTCAGTGAAAGATCATCTCTGGTAGAGTATTTAGTTGAATATAACAGAAGCTGCTGTTAAAAGGGATAATTGGTAGGGCATATAAAATATTGCAGAACAACTATAGGAAGGAAGAGTAGATTAGAATATATTGGGAAGCGAGATTAGATAAGCAATTCACAAGGAAACAATGGGAGGCATATTTATGCTTCCCAAATATGCAATAAAGTCTAGAAGATTTAGGATTTTTGCTTGGAAGTGGTTGCATAGGCATTTTTATACCCCAATCAGACTCAAAGAAATTTTCCTCAGGTAGATACCAAATGTTGGAGGTGTGATGTGTAAAAAAGAGACAGCTAGAAACATATGTTTTGGGAATTTAATGAGTTGGAAGACTTTAAAATTTCTCTACAAAGTACTCCATCAGAATTATTGGGTGAGCAAATGGGTGCAACTAAGGATTTTTTTTGTTAGCAATGATACAGGATCTGAATTGCCTAGACATAGTAACGCCTTGTTAAGTTTAATTCTTGGGGCCGCCAAAATAGCAATTATTAGAAAATGGAAATCTAAACTCTAAACCAACTGTATCTGAATATAGCTAACAGAATACAATAACTGGAAGTGGGATCATTAGAAAAGGATAGGAGCAAATTACATAGAAAAGTGGAAATTGTGGGAAAAGTACATGTAAAATGATGTTTTAGAAGAGGAGTAGGGTTTATGGCACGGCAGGAATTGAGCAATTTATGTAGTATTGGATTGATGTAGTTATACAATAGAATACATGTGATGCTTAATGTTTATAACTTGAGAACATGTTAATGTCATTTATTTTATTTTATATAATTGTATGTTTACCTATGTCAAGTGATAATTCAATAATGGTTTTAAAAAACAATTATCATAATTAAATAACTGATTTTTACTGGTATGTATAATGTAATTTTGGTTCCTATATTGATGCAGCAGTTAAAGTTGCTGTCACACAACACTTGTCTGGCTATGATCTGGAGTACCTTCTGTGTTCAGTTTACCGATTGTGTCTGTGCCCCTGTGATACTTCCTAGCTGCTAAAGTTTCCTCCCACTTCCTATATGCTGCAGATGAATCTGTGGTCCTTCTAACTGCATACCTGCATGTTGCCATAAACGTGTATTTGTATTTTTGTGTGTGTGTGTGTGTGTGTGTGTGTGTGTGTGTGTGTGTGTGTGTGTGTGTGTGTGTGTGTGTGTGTGTGTGTGTGTGTGTGTGTGTGTGTGTGTGTGTGTGTGTGTGTGTGTGTGTGTATGTTTGTGTGTGTGTGTGCATGGCATGTTTGTGTGTGTGTGTGTGTGTGCGTGCGTGCGTGCATGCGTGCGTGCGTGTGTGTGTGTGTGTGTGTGTTACCTACACATCCCACAAGACACTAATGTCTTACCGGGGATTGCCTTCCTTCTTTGCACTCAATGAATTCCAAAATAAGGTCTGCCTTCCTGTTGCCCTGAACTTCTTAATCTTAGTATTTCAAGAATGAAAGAATAATGTTTTGCTTGGAATAACCTTGAAAATTAAATGTTTCAAGCTATTTTGTTTATTCCCATTCAAATGAAGGGCACTGACTGATTAGGTAGTTATAATCTTAAATTCTATTTCTGTTTAGTTAATTAATTTTAGCTTGTATCTGGCAGAATTATTTAAGATTTGGAAGCTGGTACAAAAAAGTAATTCTCATTCCCAGAAAATCAACTTCTTTAGCACTATGCTATTGGGCATGGTCTGTGTTTTGGGGACAGAACTATCATTTCCTTATGATTTTGCAAAGAGCTTTGAGATAAAATTGTTAATGCCCTACAGTAGCATGATATCCCAAGCTCTACTACATGTGTGTTAAATGATGGTGGGGAAAACTGTCAATGATACTGTGAGTTTTAAGCGTAAGAGATACAGAATGCAGTTTGTACTAAATGGTTTCATGCTTCTATAAATATTTAAAACACAAACATTCAGAAAGGAATTACATCTCATCACACAAAAGCTCAAGTCTGTCTGAACAAACTGCTGGTCATCCTGGGTCTATATTAGAACCTCAAAACTACAGTTTGTTGAACACCAAGACGTTGACATGGAAACAGCAAAATCATAAAAGCATGAACAGTCATTTCCACAATTTTTTTCACAGGGAAAAAATTTGCTTGACTGTTATCTGGAATTTTCCCTTTTTCCAATGCAGTGTAATCTTGGAGTTGGTATATTTAGTTGGGGGGGGGTGAAGCCCCCCACTTGATTAGGGTTTGAAAGTTTGTTTTGCTGTTGGTTGGCCAAGCTAATTTTTTCCATGTGAAAAAAATTCACGGAAGTGGCAGTTCATGCTTTTAGTACTTAGTTGTTTTCGTGTCAACGTCTTGGTGTTCGACAAACTGTAGTTTCGAGGTTCTAATATAGACCCGGTCATATTTGATGCCTAAGTTGTACAGTTTCTAAAATGTGAAAAGAGGTTTGTATAAAATTAAAAGGAGACTTTAAGTTCAGATTTATTTTTGAATTGTAATGTGTTGCAGTATTCATGCTAACTCCCTGAATATGCAAAACATTATCACTGGAAAGAAAAGATTTTGCTTATCAGAACATCTGTTTGTACCTGTTTGTACCCTTTTCAATATTTTTGCAAGGTGTTTCTATTTGTTTAACTTATTTTAGCTTATTTTTCAGGAATAGCCCAGGAATCTAAGAAACAAAATGAATTTCTTAAGGTATCATTCTTCCTATATACTGCATTGTTCTCTTTCTTCTCTACATTACTGTTAAAACACAGTCTCAGATTGTGCTTTGTTTTTACTTTATTACTCGATTCACATTTTATCTTATATACTTCAGTTTCCTCAGTGAATACATTTTAATAGTGTACTTATAATTTCACTCACTGCTCTTACATTCGCATCTTTGGATTTTTAAAGCCCTGCCCCTTATTTGATCATTTGGTTTACAACAAACTAGTTTGTCTCACGAACAATTCACACAGCTCCCCAGATTCACCCATGTATTCATAAGTTTTACATCTACAGTTGAGGCCAAGCCAAAACTGTTTACATTGTCTGCATGGTGAGCCCCAAGGCTCATTACCCATGCACATGGCCAGGCCAGTGTGCATGACAATGACCTTCTCATCATGGGCGCAGTATAGACCCACTGCCAGATTGCTATAAACAACCTCATGGCCACACTGAACTAGAAACAGCTGTAGTTAATACTGATAGGGCACAAGCACCCCTAGCATTCAATGTGAGTAAGTGTTCACAGGTCTAGAATGTTTGATGGAATGTACAGCACATTTATATAGTAAGAGAAATGGGCAATGGAAGACAAGTACTGATGACTGCGAAGTATAGCAATAGAATACACAGAGATGGACAGAAAAAAGTGCAAAGGGAGTTGGAAACCAAAACAACTGTCAGAAAAGCAGAGGGAAGGAGATGATATGACAATACAATAATGCAGAAGAATGTGAAACTTGCACAGAAGAGATAGGATACATTAAAGTAACTTAATGTACCTGCCTACATCATCTCTGTCTACTGAGGGGGTTGGCATAATAATTAAGGTGTTTACTTTACAGACACAAAGTAGAGGGTTTGATTCTCACCTTTGGTCACTGATTGGTTATTGGTTAGGCATGTAATAGTTCATACACTGAGTGTGTTGTATTTTAGGGAGAAGGGGTTGGCATAATAGTTAAACTCTTTATCTAATAAATACGAAGTACAGAGTTTAATTCTGATCTCTGATTACTGGCTAGGTTTGTAATAGTCTGCAGACTGATAGCCTAGTATTTACCTATGAACCTATTAAAAATGGAATGTATGGTATCCTGAAGGAAGTTCATCCATCTTTTTAGTTCACATGTCATTATATTCAATTTACTGGCAAGGTTTTCCACTAAAGTAGTCAGAGTGAAAGGGTACATAAAACACACATATCAAGGAAATGCAGAGCATGTGAAAACTAATGGTAAGAAAAGAAAGACAGGCCTAAAGGGCAATGAGCCTATGACCTTCCCAATGAATATTTCCAGAGGATTGCATTGGTAAGGTGAGCCACAGCAGCAGATGGAACAAAAGGATGCATAAAATAGACATATCAGGGAAATGTACCACATATGTAGACAGCAAACCAAACAGTTGTAAAACAACATACAACCCCCAGGGGATATAAAACACATAACTACTGCATTGACACAGTATGAATAATTGCATGAGTACACTAATCCACTGAAGACGTTTGAATAACTCCAGTAGCTGTATATCATTTATGATTGGTATGCACTATAAGGCTTTACACATTTGCATGACCAACTTCTGTGTGACAAGGATTTTACATCATTTTTGTCATAGTATATGGAGTGTCATTTCTCTGTGGTTATACATGTCCATTTATGTTACTTCCTGACAACTGTTGTGAAGCATATAACCACAGAAAAACAATTTTGAATTAAAAGCCCTTTGTGAGTATGTGTGCAGTGTCCAGCTAAATTTTGGTCAAACTATAGGTTTGAAATAGGAGTATAGGACAGACATTATAAAGAAAGGAAGCAGGGGGTAGAACACAAGGTGAGCAAATAAGTAATGAGCAGGATGAAGGTGACGTAGAAGCCCATATTTTTCTTCTTCTCATCTCAGTGATGGTAGAAGAATCCATACATCAATCTAATTAGAAAATGATGCACTCCATGGAATAATTTGTAAGCTAATGATTGGAATGGTTACTTTCAAAGATGTGGAACCCATGATTGCAAGAAAACTCACACACACACACACACACACACACACACACACACACACACACACACACACACACAGCTTAGAATTCCTACCTTCATCACTGATATTCTCTAGATTAGTCCATTAGCATGCACACCACAGAAGCACTCATCAAAATGTTCCTGGAAAACACATTCAGTGAAATGGGATGGAATGATGGCAATAAACATCATATGAGCCAGTCTGTACTATAACCCATTCTTTTCACACTGACATTTTCTGGCCTAGGGCATTATTGAGCTATGCCACAGAATCATTCATAGAGGTTGGGTCAATATAACACAGTTCATTGTAATATAACATGTGGTGTTCCTCCTCTGGGCCAGTAATCAAGAAGCGTCAATCCTCACCACTGTCACAGGAAGGACATTCACTTGGAACAAAAATCGATACCCACAATATTTCCAGATGCAGCTCTCTGCACCAATCACAATTTCACTTAAGAGCACACTGGGAATGCACTCAGTCCTGTGGCTGGGTTTTCCTCTCTCTCTCTCCAGGCCCCAAATAAGACTCCCCACTGACACAGCTGTAGATTTGAGTCCTCAGCCGAGTGTACCAAACCAAGTCCTCCAACATCCTCTCTATGAAACCTCTGCTTTGTGTCCCTGCTCCAAGTAGCTGACACACACATGCTTTGAGATTTCATTTTCAGACACACATTCACACACGCGTGCATGCAAGCATGGGTGCACGTGCACACACACACACACACGCACACACACACACACACACACACACACACACACACTGGGGAAAGGCTGACACAGATTTACCAGCTATGCCCCCTCTGCCCAGACTACAAGGTAGATACTGCCACCAGAACACTCCAAAGCCAGCTACTTTAAGGCTGTTACCAGTGTAGTGGTGCAGCGGTAGCATTGTCACCTCACAGCAAGAGGTTCTCTGGTTCGATTCTTGGCTGGGGTGCCTTCTGTGTGGAGTCTGCATGTCCTCCCTGCATTCATGTGTGTTTCCTCCACGTGCTCCGGTTTCCTCCCACATTACAAAGACATGCATCTGGAGCCTTTTTCCCCGGGCCTCTGCTGAAAATTGGCTTCGTTCCAAGTCGGACTTTCCCGGTTAACAAATGTTATACAAAAATAATTAAAATCAATACTAAAACAAATGTTAGTATTTGACCAATGCAGCCAGACTTTCAGGAGTGGCAAGAGTATCACAAAATTAATATAAGTACTCTCAAAGGTTAATATATTCTCTAAAAGACCAGCCACAATAAAAAAAATAATATATTTAATAATAAAGAATAAAAGAACAGGAAAATACTAAATATCTATTTACAATAAACACCAGAGTTTCAATTACTGCACAGATGGAAAGGTTCACACAGATACAAAAAAACAATACTTGACTAAGCTTACTCTATTTTCCTGACTGATTTAAGAATTGCTGTTCCCTAATGCAGTTACTACAGCAAGGCAAGATGACGTGGGTCTTCTTTGTCTTCTTTGTCAGGTTTCACAAACAGACTGCCCTGAGACTTCTGTCTCCTCTAGTATTAAAGTGTCATTTCAGTGGTGGATTACAGAATGACATTACATACATCTAGTCATCTGACTCTGGTTCCCACACTACCTTCTTTACTAGAAGCTGAGCCAGAATCTTGCACCTATGTATCACCATACACACTAAGATGTGTTATAGCATCTGGAAGCTATAAAACCATTTAAAGAACTTCCACCCTTCCAGGGTAGCAATTACTTCACCCTAAGGACAATAATGTAGGATTCCTAGTCCTTGTTTTCACAGACATTTTCATCTGGCTGCAGTTAGAACAGTAAGATATGATCTTTATGGCCAAAACCAGGTAATTTAATTTTGGACTATTTTTCAAAGTTATTGGACTGAGATTAACCTCTTTTCTTCCAGTATCCTCTGTTGCAATATATTCATTTCAACAGTTACAATACATTATGACATACAGGTATATTTCCTTTCTATCCAGCAGGACCCACTGTTGGTACATTTTAACACAAGTAGCTTTACAAATACATTTTTCAACACAAGTATCTGTACAAATCAGCTTAATATACAAATGCCATATAATTTTTTTACAAAACTACTAGCTATGCTGGCATATGTTACATATCCACTGCCCTTCTTCTCCTAGCATAGCTGGCAATACCTGACATCATCACACAACACATGATAGAAAGGCAAGAACAATGCATCTGGATGTTTTAACCCTCTGCCTTTGGCAAAAATATTCTCCAAACCAGATTGTTATTAAGTGGAGCCAAAGAAGAAATCATGGTCACTTTGGAAAACATACATTTCAGGGAAATGTTAGACCAGTGTTGAAGACTGAAAACTGGACACTGGATAACAACATGGCAGCCATCAGAGAATTAAAATGTGTGTGCCACTGTATTGGCAATGTGATCACCACTGCATGAGCACACTGCCATATCAGCTGTGTTTCTCTTACTTTATATTAGCATGGTAGGTTATTAGTGCTTGATACTGCTATTTTGGCAAATTGATTCAATATAGATGTCAATGGATTTGAATCCCTGCCTAATTGGCATTCTATAGACCAGTGTATTACCAAGCAACATAGATATGATCTTAAATTGAAAGAGTAACAACACATATATTTCAAGGGGGTGGTAGACCAGTACTGAAAAATGAAAACTGAACATTTGATATCAACAAAACAACCATTGGGTATTAAAACCCTTTGGTCAATGTGCCACCAATGTGCACACAGAGCCATGGAAGCTGTCACATACATGCATTCTGTATGCCTCACTTCATATTAGAGAAGTCATTAGTGCCTGATATGGATATTTTGCCAAATTAATACATGGGATGCGTCAATGGATTTGAACACCTGCCTAACAGATATTCTACACTACAGTGCATTATTATGTGACATCACAGAAGAATATTTAATTAAATAAGTCTGAAACAACACATTTCAAGTGAATGTTAGAGCAGTGCACATTGATGACTTCTGTCACCAGGTGTATGGCATTTATATATGTTATCATATTGTTATATTTTGAAACTGGGAGCATTGCTTGGTGAGACAAAGTGACAGTCAGGTCAGTTGCATGATGGATGACAAGATCATAATGTAGTCAAAGGATTGTTGTTTCATTTCTGCCATAGAATAGAATGATATTTCTTCATGGTTATATATATAACCACTGACACTTCTCTATGCCAACTGTTGTGCAATGTGTGACTGCAGAAAGATGATTTTAATATATAAACATTTTGGTGGCATGTCTGTGTGCATTAGCTGTATCTATTTTTTTTTTACCAGGCTGAAAGTTGGAAATGGGAAGAAAGGACCAAAGGACCAAGATAAAAAGGGGAACACACAGAAGGTAGAACACAAGGTTAGCTAAGATTAACTGAGGTGAGTGGAGGTGAGTTAGAAACACACCTCACAATTTCTTAGATCAGAAATGCTAGATGACTCAGTACCTACATTTGCCATAACAGAATATACACACTGATGATAGGAATTTTAAATTCACGTGAAAGGAATACATGATAGCAAGACAAAATGATTAAACCTACATGGATTTGAAACCACTGTTGTGTCACTCACATTCTCCACAACAGCTCATTAGACAGATATGCTACAGAATCATACATAGGAAAGGTGTCAGTAAAATGTCTCAAAGTAAACACAGGACAGCAAGAAAAGTGACATACACCTGAAAGGATATGAACCTATGTCTTTGTCATTTATATCCACAACACCAGAGAATTAGCAAAGTATGCCACAAAGCACTCAGAAAAGTGCAAAATAAAAAAATAGTTGCAGGGGTATGCAATACAGTCATATTATGAGATCATAATACTGTAAAACAATATTCCACCCTCAGCAGATTAGAACCCTGCACTCAATGCACTGATAATGGACTCATCACCTCATTCCACAAATTGAGCGATTCAAAAGCAAAACTGAGATGAGCTCAAATTAGCATACTCATCACTGCCAGAGGGGGTAATCTACACTATATCAAGAATGACAGAACTACAGATCACCATTAAAGTACAGATTATGATATTTTGTTCAAATCCTGCTTCTTATTACCTCAAACACTTGTTGTTACATCAGATTATTTTCTTGCATAAGATGTGGCACATTTTATACCCACTTCTTTGTACAAGGATAGCTTTTTGTGAGCTATTTACTGTAAGGCCTAGAAGTGTTGTTTTTCAGTGCATCTACATGTATTAGCCAAACCTTTCTGAAGGGGTACATGGCAAGTGTCCTGCCATAGTAGCATGCAGGCACAGTACAGTAGGTTGTAACAGCATAAGTGTACCATACATCAGTGTAATATTGTGTAGCTAAACAAATGTGACTACAATACACAATTTCTACAAAAGTCATGACTAATGATCATGTGCTTGTTATGTTAAGTGTTTGCTAACTTACAGTCTTGGACTGGTATGGGGGATTGTGCTTAGGATGTGATAATGTTTACTATCTGGGTTTGACATCTGGGTTTGACATGGCCTTATATGTCAGGCACAGGTCACCTCTGAGCAAGCGGTATGAGACTGAATAGAGCTGGAGTTCTTTCAGTCGGGCAGCATAAGACATATTTTTGAGACCCGTCAACCTGGGTCCCCAGATCTCTGATGACTTTTCTGTGCTCAGTGGATTGCCACCTATATAGTAGTAGGGGGTAGCCTTTGTTTTTCCCAAAGGGTATGATATGCATTTTTTTTGGCTGAGGATATCTGTGTCAGATGTGTTTTCACTATGGCGCCAGTTTGCAGTCATCGTGGGTTCTGTCACGTGAGCCAGTTTGCAACCCATCATGATACCTGAGTGGGGTATTGTGTGAAGGCCTTTGCCAGGTCGAGGGTAGGCTGTATGGACTTCTTCCTCATCAAAAAAGTCAACCAAGTTTAAGAGGCAGGATCTGCCTTTTGACAAAGCAAACTGAGTTGGATCCTCATTGAGTTCATGAAGCACACAGCCGGGGACACCATCTGGTCCCATGGATGCTGTGCTTTTGTTGTAGAGCTTTGTTTTTGGCTGGGGTCCCACACTGGACTGGATGCTTGCTTTTGGTACAGAGTCTTAGTTTTCACTGTGGTCTTTTTGTTTCAGTGGGGGGGGGATGAGACTCCTCTCCAGCAGTTTTTTATGATCTGGATGATGAGATAAAGGTATAGCCTGTTTTGCAGGTACACATATGCTAGTGACAAGCCCTACTAACGCATAGCAGATACCCGTTATACTTGTTAGTAATAAAAGTAATGATATGATTTCTAAGGCACGTGTTTATTGTTAACACTGTTCATTCCAGTGTTTTCCATACCAACAGATCTATTGCCTAAGAAAGAGGTGCAGAAAGCCACATGCAACAGCTCTTGAAGATACATGTTTGTAATGGCTGAAGTAACCCATAACATTGTTCACTACCTTACACTGCTTGAACACAGGCATCTGGCCATGTACAAAGATAAGACAAGCTCAGTGTCTCTGTGTCATGTTTAAACATTTCTGAACCATTGCACCATGTTTTTTTTTTACCTTACTATCATCTGATGAGCTTCATATTGTGGCTATTAGCATATAATGACAGCCATTTCCTTTCAGCTCACCCATATTTCTGATCACACACACCCTACTCTTTCATTCTAACTGAGCAGATTTGCTCAGCATGATGTGAATTTTCATGAATTTGGCGCTCAATCTTTGGTTTGATTCTTTAGCTGTGTGACATAAGCTTCTATATTTTATACATTGAGCCTTGGATCCTTTTATAAATGATAAGGAAATAGCCATTTTTCTTGGTTTGCAATAATTCTCAAATGTCTTCCTTATTTACTGCTATTTTCTATCTCCTTTTCTTATAATGCAAAAGTGATAAATGTCTTGGCATCTTATTTCTTACTTTCACCTTTTCTTGAAAGACAAAAGTGATAACTTTCTTCAAGACTTACTGCTTACTTTCTCCTCTTCTTTCAAAGCAATTTAGCCTTAGTTATTGGTCCAAAATCTTTGTCTCCTTGTCCTCTCCCTCTCTCGCTTTTCTTCCTTCTACTTGTCCAAAACATTCTTTCTCATCTCTTAATACTAATTCTCCATTTCCCCCTTTTCTCACCTTATATCAAGTTAATTTCTAAATATGTTTCGTAGCTCTTTACATGTTGTTGTTATTAATTAATGATTCTCTATTTAAATGCTGTATATTTATCAATTACTCATATACCTTTGTTTTTTTTCCATTCTTTATGTAATATATTTCCAGAGTTTCCCCAGAAAAAAAATGTCACAGCTCATTACATGATGCTAATATTAAATAATGATACTCTTTTTAAATGTTGTATATTTGCTGATTATTTCTATATCTTTGTTTACTATGATCTTTATGTAATATTAGAATTTTTCTGGAGCTTTCTCCTCAGGCCTCTGCTGAAAAGGAGTAGCTTTCTGTCTAGCTGAACCATCTCAGTAAACAAATGCAATAAATAAATAAATAATAAATAAATGTCCCTGTGATTTGCAGAAATGTGATGCATAATACTGGTGATGTCTTAGTTATTCTGTTCACAAGCAGGAACAAATACTTTCCTAGATCAATGCTTCAATATTTCTGTTGAATTGCCTTGCAGCAATATTTTTTTTTTCTGGTAGTTGTAGCTGGAGTGTACTCCATGAAAGGACAGAATATTCTGAGGGTTTTTCAGGAGTTATTCAAGTGAAAAGAAAAGAATGACATATTTATTTTCAAAGAGCATACTAATTTCAAAATTAAGATTATTTTTCTGCATCAATAACTGCTCAACAACTGAAAGACAAATGTATTCAGTTCTAATACCATATAGTACTTATAATGTTTAGCAGCATGTTTGCAGTTGATACAGGCACTGTGAATGAGTTACTATTCGCCAGTGACTCTACACAACTGCCAACTGAAGAAGAAGAAGAAGAGACCACATGACATGTACCTCATTAGCCTTGCAGCCCTTTTCTTAAAGAGATATTTATGCAATGTACAAGGCCTAGAACAGTAAAATGGTCTGTATTTTTTTGACCTTGGTATCCAAACCCTAGAAAAAATACTTTATTTCCTAAGGATTCAGATGAATAACAGAACATGCAATAGATTCAATTTCCCAAAATAGTTATTTATATATATATATATATATATATATATATATATATATATATATATATATAGTGTCACTCATTTGTCTCTGTTACAAATAATAAGAAGGCTTGGTGTTTCATTCAGATGCTTTAATATATACAAACACATCAGGATGGGTAGCAGCATCTTTAAATATAAGTGAGCTAGTTAACAAACATAGCTTACAAACATACATGTTCACATCTCAACAGCTAGCTACAAACTGGCAGTCAGGCTCACATATGCTCAGTATTTATACTTTAGTGCAAGCCCATGGGTAGCTTCTTAAAGGTACATACTCATTCATATTCAGCTACATCCTCCCTCTTAAAAAGATTGCCCTTTATGCAAAATAATATTAGAGCTGGGCATGCTTTACTATGTACATCAGAAACAAAACACAATGTTCATGTCCAAGTTGCTTCATATCTGCTACAGGATTTAGAGACTCGACCATATCTTGTAACATAACAGCTAGGACTAGATTTAGCAATAGAGACAGTCTGTGGTGCACAACTCATATCAGGAACTTCTGTATTCGTCATAGGAACAGGAATTTCCTCTGAAACTTCATCTGGAATTGGAACACCGGGAAACTCACTCTGAGATAAAAACTCTTTCTCAAAGTTTATCTGCTGTGGTATAGGCTCAGACACCAGTCTCAAATATTTCTGATTCCACCTAAAGGATGCTACGTCTGATTCTACAATGTACGATCTCAGCTCTGGACCAATATTCTTCATGACACCAATCTGATCATAACCTTTGGATGCTTGCTTCCTTACCACTTCTCCTTCTCATAATGGATTGAGTGATTTACTGGTCTCATTGTAGTAAGACTTCTGGGATAGTCACTTCTTCAACAGATTAGCTTTCACTGATCTGTTGTTCTTGACACGTGGCACCAACACTTGACTACTGCTTGGTAATGTGGTTCTGGTTGTCTAGACAGAAGTCTCTGGGCAGGTGAACCAAAATGTTTATCATGAGGAACATTTCTGAGATTCAAGAGATTCAAGAAAACATCACTATTGTCTCATTTCGAATTCTCAAGTAACTGCTTTGCACTTTGAACTGCATGTTCTGCCAAATTATTTGACTGTGGGTACTCTAGACTACTCGTGATATGAGTAATTTCCCATTCTTCAGCAAATCTTTTGAACTGTTGGTTTGTAAACTGCATGCCATTGTCAGGAATTACTTTGCGTGGGCTTCCATGCACAGCAAAATGATGTTTTATCTTAGTAAAGACAGTATTAGATGCTAGGTTAGGAAGTAAGTCAATCTCGAACTTATTGGAGTAAGAGTCTACTAACACCAAATAATGTTGAGCATTCCACTTGAAAATATCAGTGGCTAATGTCGACCAAGGTAGTTCCGGAATCTGGTTAAGCTGAAGTGATTCTTTCTGTTGATGGGGCTTAGTACTATTACATACTGAACAAGAAGAAAGTGCTCTCTCAACGTCTTGTGGCATACTATCTCTCTCTCCCTTCTTTTGGTAGATTCAGTTCCTGAGTGACCACGATGCAGAACAGTAATGTACTCAGTCAGGTTGTAAGGACTTTGAAACAATTACTTTCTGGCCATTCATTATGATACCTTTGTCAGACAAAATCTCATCTCTGTATGGCAAATAAGGCTGCAGTTCTTGAGGTAAACTAGATTGCTTTGATGGCTATCCTTGATTGATAAACTGGTTGAGCCTTTGTAAAACTGGATCTGTGGCTGTATGATCTCTCAGCTCATCAAGACATGTGGAAGAAAACATTTTCACTTCCATGACTTCAAACTCATCAAGTAATTAAGAACCTTGATTGTCATTCTGTCCAGTGGTATTTCTGGGTGATCTGGATAATGTATCAGCAAGAGAAAGAAGTTTGCTTTTCTTGTAGATAAGATTAAATCTGTACTTTTACAATCTCAGCATCATGTGTTGCAGTTAGGCTGGAGCTGAATACATTTATTTCAAACATTTTCCTTAGTAATTTGAATATTTTTATCAATATCATACAAATCTGTTTATGTGAAAATTTTTTAGAGTGTTCTGTATGCCACTTTGCATTTTATGGGAATAAGAAATAGTGCTTTATACCTGAAATTCGTTTCTGACCTCTTTTACGAAGTATGCACAGTTTTGGGATAGTCCACTGCTGTATATTCCACTAACATCTGGATAAGTGCCTTAAATATTTTTCTAAAGCTGTTTTAAGCTTCATGCCCCTTTAGTATGCCGGTTAAATATGTCATTTCTGTCACCATGTCCTTTAGACATGCCGCTTCTGACACCATGTCCTTTTAGACAGGATTTCAACAGCTAACTGCAAAATATCAGTCAGGCTCACACATGCTCAGTATTTATACTCTAGTGCAAACCTTTGGATAGCTTCTTAAAGGTATATACACATGCATATAGATCTACATAAAGTTATGGACACAATTCCCCTCTTCATTCAGTGTTGCACCAAATTCTGCTCTGTTTCTCTGTGCGTCAACTGTCATTGTATGTATCTCTACATAAGCTTAAATATGGCAAGAAAATCCTGTTAATCAGCTGCACAAATATATTTTGCAACCTGTATGATTTTAGGTCACTGTCTGTTTTTTCATCTTTACCTCAGTATCAATTACCTCTTTACTGATGTTTTAGAGATATTATTGATTCCACAGTAGTGGAGTCTATTCTCTCATTTTGATTTGCATGACACATTTATATGTATTGTCTTTACTTCTAAATTGTTATCATATATTTCTATCTTTAAAAACAGATTTTTTTCTCTTTAAATATAATTAATTACATTCATGTTTTAGCCTTAATAGTACTTCTTTGTAATACTAGGAGTTATGTCAGAAAATGCCTCTCTTTGTTTAGTTTACTCATCCTGATAATAACTGACAGATAAATAAAAATAAATGTAGGCTTATTTTTTATTATACTGTAAAAAATAATGCAAACCAAGGCAGTAGAAGTCCCTCAGCAGGCATTAAGGTAATTGAGTTTTTATGTGTGTGGCTTTATATAAAGGCCCACAACCACATCAATGCTTTGTTAGGTCCTAGGAGAATACCATAATATGCAGGACTCTGTTCAGAAACAAGAAAATATGATGAGAGAAGCCTCTGAAAGTGTAATCAAATAACTGTACCTCACTTTGTTTCACATTTGTTTCACATCAGTATTGCTGCAGAAGCAATATCAATTCATCGGAAGGAGTTTTAATGAAATACATACTTTACTTTACTCAACAGAACTGCATCAGCAGGAAAGAAAACACTTGACATCATCCAGAAATGTAACAAATGTTGTTAAACTCACATAACATTTCTGGTCTATGCTATCTTATTGCAAGTGGCGGCTGTTTTCTATTAGCAGCACACTGCTTGTGTTAGTTAGTGTCTACTAATGCTCTGTCACCATATAACAGACAATTGTTCACAAAGATAAATGATCATTGCTTGCCAACAAGCAAAAGACTTAAGGCCTGATACAATCTCATATGCACATGTCAATTTAAATCAAATGGATGCACAGATGTATATTAAAACAGTATTTCTGTTTTATGTGTGAAGCTATACTCAGGTCATTAAGGGCACTATATTTAATAATAAAGTTCTCCTAGCTTTAATTCAGTACAGCTGACTCATAAAGTGACAGCACATATGCAATACAAAGTATCACCAGTTGATGAAACACATCATGAATTACTTAAATATATATATATATATATATATATATATATATATATATATATATATATATATATATATGTTTCATAGTACATAACACTCTGAATGCATGATACTGTCTAAAAGTGTTTCATATTTTGACTATTTATCAATAATTCAGAAATGCCTTGGGAACTACTGTTATATACTCTCTAGGTTACTTAGAGGTCACCTCTGCTTAGTCTACAAGGCAATTTCTGATATCGTTCAAGTTGAGTGTCTATGTCTGGAATGCATTATTGGGGGAGCTAACACCAGATTGAGAAACCTAATACAAAAAATAAATATGACTAATACAGAATCAAATGTGACAGACACTTTAGAATATGCATTTGTTGATTCTGGTTACTGTCAAGATACATCAGCCATGACCCTCTTACAAAAATGAATATAGCAGTGTACCAATCATGCTTCTTGAAGACCCATAGCTTGTAAGATTGGCATTCAGATTTATTGTCATATTAACTCAATAGGTTAAGAGAAAATGTCATGTGCTGCAGTGTTGATGGACACAATACACATGGACACTGTAACTATCTTGGACTAGTAGGAAGAAAACAAGACATTCATTAAAATGGGATCTCCTGTCCTGAAAGATCTCTTCAGCAATTTACTGACCAGTGGCACTCTTCCACGTGGCGGAGAAGCTGTGCACCCCAGCCTGTCTTACCACCAGAAGAGCATTAACATCTGCACAATGCTGAGTGTGCTGCCCAATTTTTTATTATCAAGATTGATACTACCAGATCTTCCCCTCTACCATCTGACCCTATGAGTACTGCTATTCCGCTAATGTTTCCTCTTTTTACCTCTTGAATGATGTTTAATATTTCCAACTCTGCCTCTTCTTACTTCTTGGATGGTGTTTTAATATTTCTGACTATGCCTCAGATGAGAAGGCTTTTTTTTTTTATCTTTTTATTTTTATTTTATTAAATAAGGAAGATATTGATAGGTGAGATACCCTGTTAATGTACGATTATGTTTCATTCAACTAAACAATGTACAATGCTTTTTTTTCTGATTAAAAGAATAATAAGATATTGGAAAAAAAAAAGAAATATGGAAAATTCATAAATGTAGTTGCAAGTATAGAAAACTCTTGGAACAACCTCATGTTGATCAGGATCGAACACAGGAATGGTTAAGGAAAGGTGAATTTAAACCAAAAGACAAAACGTTAATATTGGTGGCCCAAGATAGTGGGCTATGTATGCGTTGCTTTACAAAGTCCATTGAGCATGTGGAAGAAACAGACAAATGTAAGTTTTGTAAAACAGAATTAGAAACAGTCACACATCTTGTTGCTGGCTGTGATATACTAATGGCAGAAGGACTGTATACTGAAAGGCACAATAATGTGACAAGACTGTTGCATTGGGAGTTGTGCAAACATTATAATATTGAAGTAGCTGAAAAGCACTGGAAATATGAACCACAAAACGTCATAGAAAATGATGAAGTTTATATCACATGGGATCATCCATTACCAACAGTTCAAAAAGTAAATGTGAAAAAACTAGATATAGTGGTCCATGAAAAGAAGACAAAAGCAGCATTGATTACTGAAATTGCTTCACCCAGTGACTAGAGTGTCTTATGTACAGAGAGATACAAAGTCATAAAATACCAGGATTTGCTGGCAGAAATGAGGGCAATGTAGAAGAAAGATAGCCAGACAGTTCCAGAAGTAGTAGGAGCAATGGGTCTTATAAAAAAGAATTTACAATCATAGTTAGATATGTTACTAATACATGTAAGTCCGTACGAATTGCAGAAGTCATTACTGGGCACATTATGGGTGCTGCGATGAGCAGTTCTGGCTAACATCAAAGACTGAAACAATACTAATTTCATGAACTTTAATCATACTTTGACTTCTATTCCCTTTATGGTATTCAAAGCCAAAAGACTTGGATAAATTTAAAAAAACGCAGCCTGGGATATTGCCAAGGCCCATCAATGCAGTGCTTTTGACTTTAGAGAGAGATAGAAAGAGCTTTGAGAATCTTTCCCTAATGACAGTTGGGGTAGTTATACTTGATATTTCCTCAGGGAAGGCTGGGGGGTGGGGTACACTTAGAATTTAATTTGTTGGCGAGTAGGTTTGCTATATCTTCTGGCTCAGTCTAGCCAGAAAGCACATTAACAATGTGCTCTGCACACAATTGTGTACTGCATTTGAGGTTACATAAATAACTAAATAATGTTTTGTGGTAGTCCTAGGCTTTGGTAGACTTTATTGCCCTCTGTTTAGTTTGATGAGAATGATTTTGTCCTGTTGAGTGGTAGACCTTCGAATTTTTGCATAATTTTCTTCCTTCTATCATATATATACCTGATATTGTGATTCCACCAGTATGGCTCCTTCTTGAATTAATTCTGTATTTATTCCTGGTGAGTGCAACTGCCTGTATGCACAGGACATATAGAACTGACCACCTCTGAGAATGCTTGGGATTATCAAAGAATAATTGAGAATCATTGGGCAAACTGTTTATGTTGTATAGAAGTGAGACATATACTAAGTGATTGTCTGAGAAAGTAGCTGATGCATGGAATAGACTACCAAATTATATTAAAGCTAACACTAGTTTACGTATTTTTAAGAGCAACTTAAACACATTATGGAGATGACTGTTTTTGTATATTACCAGGCTAGAATGGTATTTTTGCCCATTGTGTGTATGTATGTTAAATTAAAGCTGACGTTGATAGAAGATATTATATTAAGACTGAGTGAAGAGTAAGAGTGTGCTAACAAAAAAGACACAAAATAGTGTTCAGAAACATTTAAAATAGTGTTACATGAAACATCACAATGACAGGTGACTCACAGGGAGAGGGTAATTCAAAGATATATGTGTTTTGACTTACGCTGGGAGAAGTAGTATATTATTCGGGTCTATATTAGAACAGCGAACATTTGAAATGTCGAGTGTTCTAATATCGAAGTAACAGGAAACCGAATTCTTTCCTAGGGAAAGAATTTGGTTGTCCGTTTCTGTTGCTTCGGTATTTTCAGCGCTCTGGTGGAAAGTTACGTGTCGGGTTCAGGTAAGTGTGTGATTGTGTGGATGTGTGGGTTAGGGCGGGTTAGGTGAGTTAGGCTAAGAGCATGGGTCACGTAAGTGTGTGATTGTGTGGACGGGTGGGTTAGGGCGGGTTTGGTGAGTTAGGGTTAGGGCACGAGTGAGGTGACTGTGCGATAGTGACGGACCTTAGGGTTAGGGTTTGGGTTAAGGTAAGTGGATAGTTAGTGGTGTATGTATAGTTTAGTGTAGGGTTAGGTGTAAGAGTTTAGGTGTATGTGTGTGGATTGCTGTTTGTTTGGTGTGCTTGTGTTGTGTGTATGTGTTTTGGAACAGCAAATTTTTTCCCTAGGAAAACAATTCGCTGTTCAGAATGTTCGATGTTTTTTTTGCGATTGCTAGGGTTCGATATTAGAACACTCAACATTTTGATTGTTCGGTGTTCTAATATAGACCCCATTATTCATGCAAATGAATGCATAATGACATGTTAATGAGTGCCATCATGCTAATGAAACTTACCACATATGTAAATAATGCCATTAAACATAGCAAAGAAGTTCAGACATACAACTCCCATTGCTAAGAGCCACAGCACACACTTGTTTTGAACAAAAGGATTTTGTAATGTACTAGAGCTTCACTTAGGCTATTATGCTTGTGGCTTGTGGCTGTTCTTGAATTCATTGCCTGCAATGCTACATATCATTATGCTCCATGTCACAGGTGGATCTGCCAGCAGCAAACATGCATCATTTCGATGACCAAGTCCACTACCATGTGAACACACACACCATACAAGAGTTACTAAACATGTACCACACACAGAATCAAGGGAAATGTGTGAAATGCATATTTCAGTGGACACAAATACTTGTGTAGTATTAACTACCCTTGCTATGGGGACCTTTCGGCCTCTGGCAGGGACACATGGAGAATTGCACAGTCATTAGCTTCATGGATCCTACACCAGTTTCTTGACATGATGCTGCATCATGTGGAGGACAATATATGTATTTCTTGGTCAGGAGAGGAGAGAATCAAAACTATGCAGACATTTTACCACACAGACCATTTCTCTGATATCCTTGGGCCATTGATTGTAGCAAGATTGCTAAGAAGACCCCCCCCCCCACCTGCCTCCACATGTCATCTGCTCCATTAACCAAAAGGGCATCTACTCCATCAATTAACACATGGTATACAATATGGAGTATATTATATGCAATGTGTCTGTGTACCACTCAGGCAGTTCTTATGATTTCCGCATGTGACATATGTGCAACATCTACCAGCCAGTCCTGCAGAGTGTCTTCTCACATGGTCAGCTACCTGGCAGGTCCACAATGTACTAAGTATGTAGACCAAAACATACAGTTGCTACCTTAGGAGGCCATTTATAATGGTGCCCACTGTTGTGTGTTGCAGATGATTCTGGATATGCCTTGGAAATGTGGATGATGACCCTCATCTGAAACACCAGACCACAGCTATGATGACATACCACACCATGCATTCATGGACATGGAACACTGTCAAATGTATGGACTCCTGAAGGGATGCTTTCACTGCTTGGATACATCTGGAGGTACACTACAGCACACACCTGACATGTGCAGTCAGTTATTTGTGGTGTTTGCCCTGTTGCACAATATGGTAGTGCACAAGCAGATAAAACATGGGAACATCACAGTACTGCCTGAGAGGCCTACTACAGCAGCTGAGGGTCAGTCAAGTATAGTGTTGTTGGAGGTACCAACTGCAGAGATACCCCATGCAAGGCAGAGGTGGGAGCCATGCATTGTTGCACGGACATAGAGGCAGCAGCCTGTCAGCAACTATAGGCCATAATAAAGATAACACAGAATACAATTAATGCATTTATTATAACACTCAGGCTATGCATTACGTTGCATTAACTGGTCACACTTTACCACAGACCTTACATTGTTCACACATGCCAGAGGCAGGCAGGATTTATTCAGGTGGAGTGGGGCAAAGTTACAGGTGGCAGTACTGTTATCATGAGAAGTGGATGTGGTAGCCACACAAGAGGGTAGCAGGTTTGGCAGGAGTCAGAGATGACATCCTGCAGTGAAAGAGTGAAGGTGCCATGTCATAATGACTGGTCATGAGCACCATGTGACACAGCAGTTTCAGGACTTGATGAAGTCTGCATTAGGGATACAGTAGCACTTCAAGAGCTTGTTCAGGAATATTAAAAAAAAGACCCCAAAAGTACCTCACCAAGAGGATCAAAGGGCTCAAACAGATGCCATATGCTGCCCGGTTAAAGAAACTCCAGCTCTACTCAGTGGCATACCGCCTGTTCAGAGGAGATCTGTGCCTGACGTATAAAGCCATGTCCAACCCGGAATTAATGGACATGCTGCACCTCAGAAAATCCAAATCCCATCGAGCTACGCGCTCGAGAGACTTGAACCTCAGCACTGAAATAAATAGGACATGCTGGAGGGACAGATTCATAACCCAGAGGCTCCCTTCACTCTGGAATAAAATCCCAGTCCAGGTTAGGCAGAGTCCCTCATTGACTCTCTTCAAGAGGAATCTTGATGAGTGGATGGGAGATCGTAGGTTTACCCCGGGTATCACTTCTGTGTCACTGTTAGATAGAGGCACAGTATACTAACCTCGAAAAAGGGCATAGCAAAATAAATTTAAAATGGGTGGCGAAAGCCAAACACATTCTGGCTAGGCTTATAAATGCCCTAGGGCAGATAGCCTAGTATGAACCTATGAACCTATGAACCTATAATTTAGTGTCTCATGTTGGGAGGCCATAGATGGATAGTACGCATGACTTTGATGATGACCACAAATAGTTGTGGCACTCCTTCAGGCAGTAGGTGACTGAAATGATGTGGATTGGAGAGAGCTAGCATAGGCAGTCTGGTATGGTGTCCCTGGGGTGGAAGCTGTTGAGCATCATCAGCCAGGACCTTGAAAATGGCCACATCCATGAGCGGTGGCTGCAGTAGCAGGGAGCGACAGTGACACAGTCTTCAGAACCATGTGTGTCATCTGTGTAGGTTTAGCTTGTTAAGAAAAACAAAGCAGTGCAACATGCAGAACAGCTGAATAACACTACTGCAAAAATGAAGCCATCCTGAGCAAGTTGCTAACACCACATGACTGAGCTAAAGTCCAGTTAGATCACAAGTAGAATCTAGTCAATAAAGCATCCAAAGTCCAGGAAAGCAATGCAATAAGAACATTTTTTAATATCACAGCATTCCACAAGTTAAGACTTCTCAAAGGCTGCAAGAAGGGGATGTAGAGGTGGGTTGAAACAACTTTTCTTTTGCATCTTAGTCTGATAATTTCTAGTTATATTTCCACTCTCTTTATTTTTAAATCAAATCTGTAGGTTTAACTCCCTAGTGAATAAACCTAATTCAATAAGGACGTCCACTACCCCAATCTTAGTAGATGGTACAAATTTAAAACCTTTCTTAAAGAGATCAAAATATGATACATCAGCTACTATATTTGTGTAGTTAAAAATATTGAATCCATTTAATGTGTTCATAACACCTCCATTTGCTGTTTCTATGTCTTTACTTCCCAATGTCTCCATATCTTTGCTATTTGTTAACTTAGCTGGTAGTTGTTCCTGTTTCTGTTTGACCAACCTCTTCCTCGTCCCCTGCCCCTTCCCACTCTCGGAGTGTGGGTTTGTGGAAAAAAATGTTTCTGTCTATTTTGATTTTCAAATCTTTCAGACCTTCTTAAGGGGGGATAGTTGTGATCGTAATCATCATTATCATCATTGTACCCTCCTTTCTCCCTTGAATCCCTTTCTTGTTCAAAATGTGTGTTGTATCCATTAAATTCCATTTCCACTGAAAAAGACTCAGATTCATCATATTCCTTATTGGAATCATAATAAGAGTTTGGAAATGGATAAGCTAACTGTTTTTTATAATCATTTTCATCTTTAGATATTTTTTTTACTCTTCCTGTCAATGTTAGTTTTAACAAAGAAATTCGAACAGCCCAAAGCAGATATTGAAACAATAAAGCCCAAGAAATGAACGATGCAGACACTTTTATTACATACATAAATGCTGTGTAATAAAAGTGTCTGCATCGTTCGTTCCTTGGGGTTTATTGTTTCAATATCTGCTTTGGGCTGTTCACATTTCTTGGTGTGTATTGGCCCAGTTGGTATTTTACTTGTTTATTAGTTTTAACAAAACATTCCACTTTATTAAATACAGCAACATATTTAGCAATATTTGATTCAAATAACTCTTCCAGTATTTCATTATTTAAAATATTCAATTCATCCAATAGTTTAGTGATACATATATTGTTTACCTTAACTTTGAATGCCATTAACTCACAAACAAAATTATCAAATAGTTTAAGCAATTAATCAGTCTCTAGGTCCCCAACTTTCAATCCGTTGGGAAATTTATAAATTCACAAACCCTTTGGCACTCTCCTAAAGTTTATACTTTCATTTAAATAACAGTTGTCACATCATAAGGCTCGTACCTTAATTAATTGGTTTCCAAAATCCTGCATTTTAGTCCGGAATGATGTTTCAGTTGTTCATGGATGTGCCGAGGCTTCAATTTTGCAGTAGGTTTAGCTTATTGCCATCCATCTCACAACTAGACCTTGCACTTTCATGGCCAATATAGCCTGTAAAGGTTTAATGGAAGGTAGCTGCCTCCTGCCTCATGAGTACAGCAATGGATGCCATGCAGACAACTAAAGACATGATTATGCATGACTGCACTAAACCTCTATCTATAGATCACTCTGTAAGTACTGCTGGCATTCAGCAAGCTACGTATTTGTTGCACGTCTTATGCAGGAAAGGCAACATGCTTATCATCTTTATCATTGTGTGTATAGCAGCTGTCTATGCCTGGATAACTGGCCTGTACATCCTCTGACTGATGCCTCATATAGCAACTAGTTTAGGGAAAGACCTGGAGTCCTTGCAGGGATGGCAACCAACATACTTCTCCTCTGCAGTGCATGCATGCACATCACAGCCAGTGTAGTTGACAGTTGCCATATGAATTGGCAATGCTTGGGCAGTCTGAGTATGGTTCACATTGACAGGATGTCCAGCATTAAACAAAGGTAACACAGATAGTTTGTCCTGCCCCTACACCATCATCCCGAATGCCCTCCCGTGCTAACATTACTAGCAGTACCACTGTGTCATCAGGCTGTGCTATGTGCAGTTGCCATCATTGTCAGCCACAGCTGATATGTTGACAACAACCATGTGCCAGCCTGTTATACTGGACCATCCACCAGTGGAACCTGTGAATGTGTAAAGATAGCATAACTGTAGCATTGTTGGAACATATGCTTTCCTCCACCCCAAACTGTGGCATATGAATTGGCTGGTACATGACAGTTGTGGAAATAGTATTTGGGTGCTTACTTACCTTGGGATATGGGTGTTGCATTTGCAGCTCTGACATGCCCAGAGATGATACACTGATTATCTCCTTGTCATACACTGTTCTTAAGCTGGTGTATTGCCTACAGGCACTTGGTCAGTCATCATCAGCCTAGATCCCACATCCAAGCCACTACCAGCTATGAGGGTTTTCTACCTTTTCTACCTCTGTAAGCTGTTTCTGTGTTATAGTGCAACTCCTATGGCAGACCTTCCCCGGTCAATAACTTGTGCCTTGGTCTTGGCATGTATTACCGTACTGGTAATCCTATGATGCATTTGTACTGTTCTGTTATGGCTACCCACAGCACTTATGTCATGCACAGCTCCCTGCACACCTGGTCTAAGAATGCTGTGTCAGTTTTACCTTTGTCCAGAATGTTAATGCTATGTGTGTACAGGATCTGCAATGATATCTCAGTCACCTGGATGGTGAACTTTTCCAACCACTGATGCTCAATTGGGCTCATGACAAGATGTGTACACCCATGGGTTGCGCGTCAGTCAGAAAATGTGTGTGTGTGCGTGTATGTGTTTGTGTGATTGTCCTTGGCCACTATGCAAACATGGTGCCCCCCCTCCATTTGGTGGCCACATACCTCTCTGCTGTTATGTTGTGACCATTGCAAACTAGCCCAATGTCACAGCAACAATTGGCATGCTGTCACTTGCCCATCATCTTGCAACACTGTGATGAAGTATAGTAGTGTTGTGCACATCCTATTTGTCTCCCCTCCCGCTATGCATATAGCTATGCCTTGACCTATACACATGGGCTGTTGTTTTCTTTGTATCATATCTTACACCCTTGAACATAGACTACAGTATGTCCCCTCAATGCAACATTTACCTCTCAGACCCTTAAGCCCTTCCCAAATTAATATTCACCTCTTATGCACTTGAGCTATCTTCTCTGTGATGATGAACCCTTCCCCCACACCAGTTCGCCATTTACCAGTCATGCCCTTGAGGTATTAACCAATATACTGTTCTTCTCTGTCCCTGTTGTATCTGCATTTATTCCAGTGATACATTGCCAGTTATCTTATCTTCTTTCACTATGTGTATATTACAGTTTACTATGTGTGTATAACAGTTCAGCGTCAACTCCACTAAATTTGAATTCCCAATTTGTATTCCCAGGTTTTATTTGCTTTAACATGATCTTCTAAAATGTAGGAAGCACAGTTTTTTACTGAGATAAAATGAGGCTTACAGAGTGACAATTATGGCAATCAGGTAACTTCACCGCAGTGGTGGTGCTGCGGTAGCATTGTCACCTCACAGTAAGATGCTGTCCGGTTCGTTTCTCGGCTAGAGCGTCTTCTGCGTGGAGACATGCGTGAATGGGCGTACCTTTGTTGAAGGTTGCGCGTCAGGCCTGGCAAGCCGGTACATAAAAATCAACTGCCAATCATTAGCAGATCGGAGTTCCGCTGTGGCGACCCCTAACTGGGAAAAGCCGAAAGACACAAACACAAACAAAGGTAACTTCACATGACAGCCTCTGAATCATGGCTATAATGTAATGTGCTACCACACCCAGGTAGTGCAATAATGCTTGTCCCTGTCCATCCTAGGTTTAATGGTACATGTGAACAATATACTCATCCATGAAGCCTACAAGGTCCATAGGGTGGTGACCCTGAACTAGTGATATGGTCATCAACACAACTTTTCTACCTTATGGTGTGTGTCATATGATATCCACATATGGGGCCACAGCTACAGGGCTACTGTTTCACTCTTTGTGAAGATCAGTAGAGTTGATTTGGCCTCTTTTTAGCATCTAACCCTAAATGCCATTGCTCTTTCTTCAGTGCTATCTATGCAGTGGCTATATAACAAAGATTACAATAATGACTGCTCAATATGTAAGATTGAATTGCTGCAAAATAAGTTACAAACAAGCTTATAAAAATAACAGATTTTACTTAACTATTTGTTAGCAGTTATACACACTGATTATATGCTATTTCTCACGATCTACTAAACTACAAACAGATTAACCTTTTCATGACAAACTACCCACATTATCAAAAACATAAAAGTGAATATGACATAAACAGGAACCCATATGAAACATTAACCTTCATAGCTATAGGCATGGATCCAACTTAAGGCACAAGGAAGTCATCCCCTTGTTGCAACTCCCTTTTTGTCTTCACATCTATCAAACTGTCACTGTGTTATAATATAGCAATAACCTACGCCTGGGTGTGGGTAATGCTGGATTTACACATGGCTGGTGTGGTTTGGTCACGAGGGCGAAGCCCAAGTGGCCAAACAAAGCCAACTGTGGGTAAATCCAGCATTACCCACACCCAGAAGTGGGTTATTGCTATTATACAATGACATTATTTAAGAAAAAAAATAATTACTTTTCTTAAATAATGGCATTGTTTAATGCCTTCTTGCTGCCCTTCCGCAGCTGTCTGGTATTCTGCAGCAGTACTGATGTACTGTGCATGCGTATGCCTACGCAGTACATCAGAGCTGTGGGCAAAAGTGACGGAGAAAGCAAGATCTCCGTTGCTTTTTGCAAACTGTTTCGCTATGTTAAATGGGTTTAACATAGTGAGACAGCTTTAAAAAAAGCAACGGAGAATCTCCGTTGCATTTTTTAAAGCTGTCTTGCTATGTTAAACCCATTTAACATAGCAAAACAGCTTTAAAAAAAGCAACGGAGAATCTCTGTTGCATTTTTTAAAGCTGTATCGCTATGTTAAACTTGTTTAACATAGCGAGTAACATAGCGAGACAGTGTGAAGCAACGGAGATCTTGCGTTCTCCGTTGCTGTTAAAAAAAAGAGTTATAGTAATGGAAAAAGTCCGGGTGACCGGACCTTTTTCCATTACTATAACTCTGATTTACAACGTGCACGCTGACCAATCAGCGTGCACGTTTTTGAATATTAATCGGGAGTCGTTGTATAATGACATTTAATTAATCCATTTTGACATGCAGGCTATCACAAAAATAAGTATCCTAGGATATCCAACTCTCTTGCTTACATTTTTTAAACTATGACAAAATATGAATGAAGCCCCCCCCCCCTTAATTATTATTTACTTTCATTTCAGGTCCACTGATTGTATCAAACAACACATTTCATTGCCATTCTAACAAAATCTCCAGGTCTCACAAATAATAAATGAGTCATCTTTGAACCATGATCTGTCTCCTATAAAAGGTTTAATATTTCTACTTGTAATACGTCAAAGTCACACAATACTGTGGATTATCTTGTATCATACATCTCCAATTGTTTTACATAACAATACTCTCCATTCCTGTTCATCCTATCACATATAATCATTCCCCTTTACTTCACATAATGACTGTACTTGCACCTCCTTTAACTTTGCAATGGCTTTCCTCACCATTAGTAAATGGTCAGAACCCCTTCAACAGAAAACACTTCCAGCACTACTAGGAAGCTCAGCCTGCACCTGTTTATGTCTTTTACATTCCTTTACAGCATCCATGTCAGTCTCTGTTGAAGAATTCCACAGGAATACTTATGACCTTAATGCCCCATTTAACCAGGTGGAGTAAATTATCTCCCTGACTGATATAGCACCTGTTCTTTCTCAGACATAGTCATAAACTACATCCAAATAATTCCAGGTTTGCTACAAGACTTGTCAGAGGTAGTCAGGAAGGTGTCAGTATACTTTTTTAGCTCACAAGGATATTTTCATGAAACCTGCTCACAGTGCCATCTTAGTTTTCACACACACACAAACCCCATACATCTGGTCCCTCTTCACATTCCAACAATCCAGTCAATCTCAAATTCTATGTACCTCATCTTATACTGCAATCAAATCCTGGTCTCCATTTCTCATTGGCCAGCCAATTCTTTCATTCTCTTTCTCAGATTATTGTCAAAGCTGGGAATGGCCAAACCTTCTTGTGGTCAGAATCCTCAGCCTAATTGTTATCAAGCCAATCTGCTGAGCACGTGCAGAAACACAATATCATTAACTCCGGCTACTTGTAATTTTCTCATATATCTTTGCAACAGATATTTCCAGAAATATGTCACAGTACAAATTTTACAAGTTTTAGAGTTTTGAGTACTTATTTCATAGGTTCATAGGTTCATACTAGGCTATCTGCCCTAGGGCATTTACAAGCCTAGCCAGAGTGTGTTTGGCTTTCGCCACCCATTTTAAAATTAATTTTGCTATGCCCTTTTTCGAGGTTAGTATACTGTGCATCTGTCTAACAGTGACACAGAAATGATACCCGGAGTAAATCTACGATCTCCCATCCACTCATCAAGATTCCTCTTGAAGAGAGTCAATGAGGGACTCTGCCTAACCTGGACTGTGATTTTATTCCAGAGTGAAGGGAGCCTCTGGGTTATGAATCTGTCCCTCCAGCATGTCCTATTTATTTCAGTGCTGAGGTTCAAGTCTCTCGAGTGCGTAGCTCGATGGGATTTGGATTTTCTGAGGTGCAGCATGTCCATTAATTCCGGGTTAGACATGGCTTTATACATCAGGCACAGATCGCCTCTGAGCAGGCAGTATGCCACTGAGTAGAGCTGGAGTTTCTTTAACCGGGCAGCATATGGCATCTGTTTGAGCCCTTTGATCCTCTTGGTGAGGTACTTTTGGGGTCTTTCCAGTTGCTGCAGGTGTCTGGTAAGGTACATCCCAAAAGGGGCATTGTACTCAATTATGGGCCTGATGAGGGATGAGTTAAGAGGGACGATGACCTCCCCTGATCTAGATGTGAATCCCTTCATGATTAGGTGGGCAATATACAATGATTTTCTAACCACTTTGGCCACGTGGTTGTCGAATGAGAGATTGCTATCAACTTGGGTCCCCAGGTCCCTAATTACTTCTTCCGTACTTAATGGATTACCATCTATGTGGTAATTCGTGGGCACTTTGTTTTTTGCCGAAGGGGATGACTATACACTTTTTAGCATTTAGCTTGAGGCCATGGCTCTGGCACCAGTTGTCTGTTTCTATGAGGCCCTTTTGTAGGATGCTTGTGTCAGCTGGAGAGTCATTTATGGCACCCAGTTTGCAGTCATCTGCGAACTTGGTTAGCCACAGTCCTTCCGTGTTGGCCTGTACCTCCAAGAAATATATACCGAGCAAGAGAGGTCCCAGGACTGAGCCTTGTGGGATGCCACTTGTAACTGGTTTGGAGTCTGACATAGTTCCAGCAATTCTAACCATGTGGGTTCTGTCCTTGAGCCAGTTTGCAACCCATCTAGTGACATAGGGGTTTATGTTTAAGCTGGTGAGCTTATCTATAATGCCCGAGTGGGGTATTGTATCGAAGGCTTTTGCGAGGTCCAGGTAGGCTGTGTGGACCACCTTCCCCTCGGCAATGGCTTTGGTGACTGTTTCAAAGAAATCGACCAGGTTTAAGAGGCAGGATCTGCCCTTAACAAAGCCGAAATGGGTAGGATCCAGTGTTTGTACATCCCCAATATCTTTATTTATGAGGTCCATGATGATCCTTTCCATAGCTTTGCAGACCAAGCTAGTCAGGCTTATGGGACGATAGTTTCCAGGATCCGTTGAGGCACCACCTTTGTGGAGAGGGACCACTCTTGCTGTACGCCACTCTTTGGGTACATATCCTGTAGTAAGGCTGAGACTGAACAGTAGTTTTATGTTTGAGTTTAGTTCTTCTTGGAGTTCATGTAGGACACAGCCCGGGACACCGTCTGGTCCCATTGATGCTGTGTTTTTTGCTTTGGAGAGGGTGGCTCTTACCTGAGCATCTGAGATGTCAGGGGGGCAGCACTCTGCTGGGATAGATATTTGCCCTTTTGATGGGGAAGGGGGGGGAGAAGTTTTCACTGAACCTGTCAGCTAGGATGTTGGCAATGTCTGTGGGTTCGGTGTATTTTTTGTCATTTTGGACTAATTCTGAGCATATCTGGGAATTCCCACCCAGGTTTCTAACATAACTAAAGAAAGCTTTGTGATTATCCTTAGTGTCCTGTGCAATTTTTCTCTCGAAGCTGGCCTTAGACGATTTTATGAGTGGCCGTAGTTTTTTGCTAATACTGATCAGAGATGCCTTCCCTTTTTGGGATTTTGATCTATCATGTAGTAGCTTCCTCCTTCAATTGTATAGTTTGTTTATGGCTGGGGTCCACCAGACAGGACGCCTGCCTTTGGAGGATTGGGTCTTGGTTTTGTTTGGGATTGCATGATCTATGCATTCCTGAAGGTGTTCATAGAATGCGTTTATAAAGGATTCTGCGGTGTGGGCCGTATTTTCCACAGGCCCAGGGGATTTGAAGGATTCCACCTCGGTTTTGAGGAGTGTGAAATTTGCTTTAGAGAAGTTTTTCACTGTGGTTTTCTGGGCAGGGACTGGGGTCGGGATGTGAATATCTAGTGAGATTAGTTTATGGTCTGATCTTACCAGTGAGGGATGCACTTCTGGTCTGGAGCATAGAGTCCCCATGTTGGTGCTGATAAGGTCCAGTATATTTTCCCCTCTTGTGGGAGTGGTAACAAGCTGTTCCATAGCATTTGAGTTTATAAATTCTAGGAACCTTTGGGCTAGGGTGTTGGAGCTAGAGTAATGCTCCCAGTCTATGTTTGGGTAGTTGAAGTCGCCCAATATAATGGTGTTTGGAGAGACCTTCATATTTTCCAGTGTTCTCAGGAAGACCGAGTGGGGTTCCTGGGTTTGGGAGGGTGGTCTATAGCAGGCTATAAACTGGAAGGCAGTTTTACCCACTGTTAGTTGCACATGGATAGTCTCTGATGCTTCGTGCTGTGCCACCAACCTGGAGGTGTGGGTATCTTTGATGAATATTGATACTCCCCCTCCTTTTGTGGTTTTGTCCAAGTTTTGGGGCCGAAAAACATGGTATGAGGTATAACCTGGTAGTGCTGGGGTGCTCTCGGGAGCCTTGAACCAGGTTTCTGTTACTGCACAGATATCAATGTTCTCCATGCTAAGGAGAGTTTCGAGTGCATGCATCTTGAGGTTTAGACTTCTGGCATTGAGTAGCATTACTCTTAGTTTCTTATCCCTTGTGATACCTATGGAGGTGGGTTTGTCTTTTGAGCCTTGCCAAAAAAGGCACTATGGGGGTGGCAAGAGCTTTTGCCAATATCCAAAAGCCCAGGGGTGACAGGTGCAAGCCGTCCCTAGTGAAGCATCGTGGCTTGTCGAGCATGTCATCCCAGGGTGACAGGCATTGGATCCCCTTTGAATGACACCAATACTTAAGCCAATTGTTAAAATTGATCATCTTGTCTTCATATTGTGGCATCATTCTTGGTGAGGGTAAGATGCTACTCAAGGTCAGGGTCATACCAGCCTGGGCTACATGCTCAGAGAGCTCCTCTATGTCTCTTTTCATGTAGTCCAGGGAGATATGTCTCAGGTCATTCACACCAGCATGGACAATGACTGAGTCATATTTGTACTAGCCTTGGAGTGAGCTGAGTGCTTGTGTTATGTGGCGGATCCTAGCGCCCGACAGACAGCTCACCGTGACCTTCTCCTTGTTCAGCCTGGTGAGCGGGACGTCAATGTGCCTGACAATAGAGTCACCTATTACAAGTGTATCAGGTGTGTTGTTTAGCCTTAAGGGCTGTGACTGTTCGGCACACTGGATTTGTGAGCTATGTGTTGCACGTGTTTTGTTTTGGGGTAGAGGTTGCTTGGGTGTCTGCTTTGGAGGTCTCTGCTGCTTAGGCAGATTTTTATTTAGCACCTCCGAGTATGTTTTTGTGTGTTTATGTGTTTGGTTTGCTGTCGTGGTAGGTCTATGTGAGACTGGAATTGTAGTGAGTGTGGTTTCCTTCTCCTCCTGACTGGTTACGCCAGTACTGAGTTGAGAGAGCTTAGCCTCCAGTTTGGCTATATGGTTGCATCTCTCACATGTGTTGGAATTTGTTGGGAGGAGGAGAGGGTTGTCTGTGTACATGAGGCAGTTGTAACATTGCCTCAAGAGTCCCAGATTCACCAGCTGGACTGGAGAGGAGATTGACAACTGACCTTTGGACATGCTAGAATAGTATTGGGAATTCCTTTATAATTGCAAAAAGGGCCAATGGGGAACAAGGTACTCAAGGGGAGTTTGTGAGGGTGTAGTGCTTTTAATTTTTTAGTGCTGACTTATATAATTGCTTTAGTGAGCAAGTGCCAGGCTTTAGAGTAGGAATAGGGTGTTTATTATGAGAACTAGATCAGATCTAAGGGAAAAAGTGAAGAGCAGACTTTGTGGAGCCAAGAATGGTTTAAACCCAATTAAGCGGCGTTGCCCGATGCTGTGCTATGCGCACAATTCAAAGCAGCTAAAGCGGGTTTTATACAGGAGGGACTTGAAAGAGCTAGAAATTGGCCCAAAACGGCCAATAGACTACCAGATTCTTGTGCTGGGAACACTCCTCCAGGGATAGATAGGCTGCTCTAAGCTCCCCACTGCCACTGGTGAACAAAGAAGCCTCCCTTTATCCAAGAAAGGAAATGGGCAATACAGGAACTTTCCAAAAGTCCAGAATACAGCAAAGCCTGTATTTGGACTACTCTAGGTCAGGAAAGACGGGAAACCAGGATAATTTTTTTGGGGTTTTTTTCTTTTTTGCAGCAAACAGCAGGAAAATGCAATAAATATGTAACACAGGCTAGTGCACTTGAGTGTGTAGCCTCAACAGGTAAATGCAACAAACAGGACAAACTTTAAAAGTGCAGGTGCAAAAGCAACTTTAAACAGTTTAAAACAGTTCAAGAATGCAGAAATACTTGCAGTTTAGCTCGATCGGACAGTCACCCAGGTAGTAGCAGGAAAACACTTTTATCAGGTTAGCAGTCACTCTTTTAGCCTCTCTGCTGCTAGCACCACTCTGCAGGACCACGAGGAGCTTGGCTGAGTAGTAACAAGCGCAAAAACCGTGCCAAAGCGGGTTTTATACAGGGGGACTTGAAAGAGCTAGAAATTGGCCCAAAACGGCCAATAGACTACCAGATTCTTGTGCTGGGAACACTCCTCCAGGGATAGATAGGCTGCTCTAAGCTTCTCGCTGCCACTGGTGAACAAAGAAGCCTCCCTTTATTCAAGAAAGGAAATGGGCAATACAGGAACTTTCCAAAAGTCCAGAATACAGCAAAGCCTGTATTTGGACTACTCTAGGTCAGGAAAGACGGGAAACAAGGATAATTTTTTTGTTTTTTTTGTTTTTTTTTTTTCCTTTTTGCAGCAAACAGCAGGAAAATGCAATAAATATGTAACACAGGCTAGCACACACGAGTGTGTAGCCTCAACAGGTAAATGCAACAAACAGGACAAACTTTAAATTACAAGTGCAAAAGCTCGCTAAAGCTGGCTTTAAAGCAGGGGGTTAGAAAGAGATAGGAAATGGCCCAAAATGGCCAATAAGCTACAAGTTACTGGGCTGGAACCACTCCTCAAGGGACAGATAGGCTGTTCAGAGCTCCCCACTCTCACTGGTGAACAAAGAAGCTTCCTTCTGTCCAAATAAGGATATGGGCAACACAGGAACTATGACACAGCCCAGAGATCAGCAATACCTGAAGACTGGACTATTCTAGTTCAGTAAAGGCGGGAAACAAGGATATATATATATATTTTTTTTTTTTAAGTAGCAGAAATTAGGTACAGAAACACAGTAAATGCTTTAATTCGGCTAGGGCACTTGAGTGTGTAGCCTACCAGCTGCCTGTATCACTCTGCAGGACACCACGAGGAGCTGTGCGGAGTTGTATACAATAACAAACTTTTTAAATCACAGATTGGCTAAGAAAAAAAAAAACTGGCGTTTTAGGCAGAATTAGTTAAGACAGCAAGAAAAGCAGAAAACTGATACTTAATCACGCTAAAGTCACTCTTTTGTCTCTCTGCTGCTGTAGACTCTGTAGAATACCTGGAAGGCACTTGCTGAGCGGAATACAAGCGTAAAAACTGTGCAAATGACGTTTTTATAGCAGGGAAGTGAAAGAGATAGAAATTATCCCAAAATGGCCAATAAACTACTAACGTCTGGGCTGAAACCACTCCTCCAGGGACAGATAGGCTGCACAAAGCTCCCCTCTCTCACAGGTGAACAGAGAAACTTCCTTCTATCCAAGTAAGGTAATGGCAACACAGAAACTTGTAACACAGCCCTGGATTCAGCAATAACCTGAAAACTGGACTATACTAGTTCAGAAAGGTGGGAAACAAGTATATCATTTTTTTTTTCAGAAAATAGAGCAGATACAATCAAAATTAGCCCTAAAAGGCCAATAAATTACCAACTTCTGGGCTGAAACCACTCCTCCAGGGACAGATAGCCTGCTCAAAGCTCCCCTCTCTCACAGGTGAACAGAGAAACTTCCTTCTATCCAAGTAAGGTATGGCAACACAGAAACTTGTAACACAACACTGGATTCAGCAATAACATGAAAACTGGACTATACTAGTTCAGAAAGGCGAGAAAGAAGTATATATATATATTTTTTTTTTTCCAGAAAATAGACCAGATACAATCAAAACAACACTTTACCCAACTGACCAGTTAAAAAGCTTAAAACTGAGCTCTGTTCCAGCAGTCTTCAATCAGACAAGTGCTTAAAACTGAGCTCTGTTCCAGCAGTCTTCAATATTTCACAATTTTTTTTGTCATTTGTGGAATAGTGGTAGTGGTGCTTCCTACTCCTATTAAATCTCATTCCCAATTTTTCCTGAAAAATCTAATTTCTTGGCCAAAAAGGTCACTTTTTTCTTCCATCTTTTGAATGATAACACTTTCACATGCTATAATTTCCATTAGTTTTGACTAATTATCTTGTATATACTCATTAAAAACACTGCACTGTAATAACTGAAGCAAGCAGAAGAGACTTCCATCTTCACCAATTCTGTGAGACTCCATCCTCCTTGCATGTTGTTTAATATATCTCATAGAGAATCCAAAGTTAACCCTAAATGGAAGGAGGCTTGCAAATTTCCATCTATAGTAGTAGTAAATGACACAGACCATAAGAAGAACTGCATAGGCCTACTAGTCTATTTTGTAGCTCTTCAAAGGCTCTGAAAAAAATTATTCAAGATCAGTAGTTAAGTAAAAAGGTTGGTAATGCTGACATCATTCAGTATACCTTCACAAACAAGATGTCTACTACAGTGAATCTAACACACTTCTGGGAATTAGCCATGGCTAAAGAGTTTCAACTTGATGTACTTTTACAGACTTCTGCAAAACATTTGATAAAGTGAACTGTTAATTATTGATTAATACATTAGAGCACCTAGTTCTTTTAACCCATAGTGCGAATTGTACTGAGAACTCATTTAGAAATTTGAGGGTCTGGGCTAGGGACACAACGAGTGATTTGCATGAACTAAAACTACCATGTATTTTCAACTGCCCTCCTGTATCGCACCCCAGCACCACTGATCAATGTCTACCTAAGTGACTTTAACCTAGTTGACACCATACAGGAATGTAAACATGCTGATTGTATTAAAGTACCAAAGATTATCCCATAAAAAGGAGAACTCTCATCCATGTAGCATACTTACATTCATTATATAAATCAGTGTAGCATACTTACATTCATTATATAAG